>NC_030682.2:141649440-141809440 GCF_000004195.4 Xenopus tropicalis
CTTTAAAACAAAAACCATCACAATTTCTACCTTATTTTGTAAAACTCGATTTCCAAGGTGCTCTTTGGCATCAAAGCTGCACAATTCCTGAATGAGTAATTTAGCACAAATATATTAACGGCCAAAAGTTACCCTCTGGGTCTGTCTGGGTAAATATCCCAAGCTGGTGCCATAAGAAATCAAAGATAGGCAGACATCTGTATTATGGTGGGGGAGGGGGGTCTTTTTATTTGGACAGAAAAACTGTTGCTTGGGCGTGTTGTTGCTTTTAGGAGGGTTCAGTAACATTCCAAGCACTTTCATGACTCTGCAGAACTCAAGATCATTGCAATTCATGTGGTCTTTGCAGTGGTTTGGTGGGAAGTGTTTTCTCTTACACTGGAAGTTGGTACAAAATAATTTCCATTTGGCTCAGTAGCAACATTGCACAAATCTGATTTCATCCTGAGCTAAAGGTCCGGCATGGATTTCAGTTGGGCTGTCTAGATCAAAACTGTCTGACTGGGTTTCCGAATTAGGAAATCTGGACAGTAGTGATGTGCCGGCCCGATATCCATGGAACCTGTGGGTCGGGCAGGTTTGGGGTCGACCTTGGCACATCACTTGCGGGCAGGTTGAGATTAAGCTCTTCCACGCACCCTCCCCGCCCACAACCTTACATTGCCAGCTACCTCTTCCAGCTTCTGTATTTATAGGTGCGTGCCCGGCACGCCCCGCCCCTTTTGTGACATCATTGGGGGGTCTATAAATAGAGGGGAGAAGCCAGGTTGGGTAGGGTTAGGGTTGGGAGCAGGCGGGTTAGGGCCTGGCCTCAGGGTCGGACTGGGGGGTGCAAGGCCCACCGGGCTCCAGGGGCCCTACAGGTGCCCCCGCCAGCCACGTCCCCTAATTCCCCCCTGCAGGGCCCCCCTAACCCCCCGCAGGGTCCCCCACCCGACGTCCTCCCCTGAGTGTGAGTAAATTTAACGCGTCAGGGGAGAATCAGTCGGGCAGAGGGATCGCCGCCAAAGGTCGGGTCCTAGTGGGCCTGGTGCGCGTCAAGGTTTTCTCGAGCCGCACATCACTACTGGACAGAACTCTTTGTTGATGCAGTGATCAGTAAATCGATGATCACCATGTCATAGTCTCGCCCTTTATGTCATGGTCCCTGTCTCCAATGATATGAATGCCCTGCCCCTGTGGCATCACTGCCCCCCTACCCGAAGTTCCAGCAGCCCGAAGGTGGCAACCCTATACTGCTGAGCAACACTAAGCACTAACACTTCATAGGGACGACTGCTCAAAACATTTTATGGGTTATTTAGGACCTTCCAAATTGACCCCTACTGCACCTATGGACACAGGAGAACCCTGGAGCTACTACCACCTCCTGACCAGGCAGTAGCTGCAGGGTTTCTTTTGGGCCCAGAAAAACACACAGAGACTACATTGGAGATTGCACTTTGCTCGCTACACTTGCAGAGGTACATGTGCCTTTATTATTATTATTATTATTATTATTAACATTTATTTATAAAGCGCCAACATATTCTGCAGCGCTGTACAATAAGTATATCTTGCCTCCCTTTTTAATGTTGTTTTGTAATAACAAAATAATAAAATGCACCATTGTATACAAATCTATTCCATCAATCCTCCAATCAAAAGAGTTTTTATTTATACACACTGCCATTGTGGTATGAAATGATATTAACCTTTTTAGTGCCATAGGACGTAGATTCTACGTCCTAGGTACCAAGGGACCAAAGTGCCATAGAACGTAGAATCTACGTCCTACAGCACTAACGGGTTTACAAGCGCTGCGCTCGCTTTTAAAGCAGCGCAGCGCTTGTAAAGCCTGCACAACCCCCTAGGCAACGAGCATAAGAGGTCATACTCACCGATCCGGGTCCCCCAGCGCCGCCGATCCGGGTCCTCAGCCAATGACAGCAGTGGACACGCATTGATGACGTGTCCACTGCTGTCCCTTTAATTGTCGCCGCCCCCGCCGTCGCCTCTTCACTCTGCTGCCACGTGAGACTGCTGGAGCCCCCCTGCTGCCTTCCTGCTGCCTTCCTGCCAGATTGGTCGCCCTGATCGCCTGCCTGCATTGTGTAAGCTGAACTACAACTCTCTAACCACTGTTTATTTTGCTTATTTCTATCTCAACTGTCTAAAATTTTTTTTTTTTTTTTTTTTCTATTTCTTCTTCTATCTTTGTCATTATTACACTTTTGTACACATACACACTTATTTACAACTTTCCCAAGCACACACAGACACTTACACACACACTTACACTTACACTTTTTTTTTTTTTTTTTTTTTTTTTTTCTTTCTTTTCTTTTCTTTCTTTCTTTGCTTTCTCTGGCAGTCTTTTTTTTTTACTAAAACTTTATTTCTGATCTTGCTCTATAATTATCTGATTTATTTGGTTGCATTTTAGTGTTTTTTTTGCATTTTCATAATTGATTTCTGTTTTTGAATTATTCTATTGCACTATAACTTTTGTATTGCTATTGGGTGCTGAATTTGCAGTGACATTGGTGGATCCAGGGCTCTGACCACTGATTTCATTGCAATAATTGTTCTTCTGTTGGTTTGAGCGGTTTTTATTTGAATTTACTGATTTTATGGTGTTTTATCTTTGCATTGTTCTTTATTGTGTATTTAGTGCCCTAAAAAGGTTGCTTTTGCAGTGACATTGGTGGATCCAGGGCTCTGATCACCGATTTCATTGCAATTATTGTTCTTTGATTGCTTTTAGTGGTTTTATTCCATTTTAACTTCATTTGATTTCAGTTGTTCTAGAAAGGTCCAGAGGTGCTAAGATTGTTCTGGTAGTTTCTATTGCCAAGGGTTAGGCTGATGCCACACATGGCGTAGGGCTGATTTTTTCAGCAAGTGGAAAAACGCTTGCCGAAAATTCAGCCCTACGCCTGCTACTTGTGCCTGCACCCGAATCAATGGAATACGCTCGGGTGCAGGCACATGTAGCCGATATACGCATGAAAACGCGAGACTTTGCATTCTCACGCGTTTTCATGCGTATATCGGCTACATGTGCCTGCACCCGAGCGTATTCCATTCATTCGGGTGCAGGCAAAAAAAAAAGGGGTGCATAGAGTGCAGCCCCAATATTATGCATTTTCAGGTTTGGCGGCCATGTACTTATGTGCATATGGGGTATCGTTTTATTCAGGGGAACTTGCAGATTTATGGTTAGTAAGTTTTTGGTAGTTGCCATGGAGATTTTGGGGAGAAATCTAGGTTTGTATCTGGTTTTTCCTTGATTTCTGACCAAAGCGTGACTTCTGCAAGGGACTGCGGCCACAATTTTCCATGTAGAAAGAGAAGAGTGGTGTCTCTGAATAGCTGAAGGTGTGCACTTTTTGGAAATATATAGTTTGCGGGGGTTATTTCACAGGTATGGGGGTGTTTAGACTAAATAACTGCAGGTAGAGCAAAGCCCCCCGTTATGCATTGCCCCTGTTAGGGGGCATTTGGTGGCCACGTCTTTATGTGCACCCATACATATGGGGTATCGTTTTATTCAGGGGAACTTGCAAATTGAGGTTTAGTAAGTTTTTGGTAGTTGCCATGGAGATTTTGGGGAGAAATCTAGGTTTTTTATCTGGTTTTTCCTTGATTTCTGACCAAAATCTAGGTTTGTATCTGGTTTTTCCTTGATTTCTGACCAAAGCGCTGACTTCTGCAAGGGACTGCGGCCACAATTTTCCATGTAGAAAGAGAAGAGTGGTGTCTCTGAATAGCTGAAGGTGTGCACTTTTCGTAAATATATAGATTGTGGGGGTTATTTCACAGGTAGGGGGGGTTAACACTGAAAAACTGCAGGTAGTGCACATAGAGCACAGCCCCCAAAATTTCAACTGAAATTGCCCTTATGCATTGCCCCTGTTTTGGGGCATTTGGTGGCCACGTCTTTATGTGTACCCATACATATGGGGTATCGTTTTATTCAGGGGAACTTGCAAATTGAGGTTTAGTAAGTTTTTGGTAGTTGCCATGGAGATTTTGGGGAGAAATCTAGGTTTTTTATCTGGTTTTTCCTTGATTTCTGACCAATGCGCTGACTTCTGCAAGGGACTGCGGCCACAATTTTCCATGTAGAAAGAGAAGAGTGGTGTCTCTGAATAGCTGAAGGTGTGCACTTTTCGTAAATATATGATTGTGGGGGTTATTTCACAGGTAGGGGGGGTTAACACTGAAAAACTGCAGGTAGAGCAAAGCCCCCCCTTATGCATTGCCCCTGTTTGGGGGCATTTGGTGGCCACGTCTTTATGTGCACCCATACATATGGGGTATCGTTTTATTCAGGGGAACTTGCAAATTGAGGTTTAGTAAGTTTTTGGTAGTTGCCATGGAGATTTTGGGGAGAAATCTAGGTTTTTTTATCTGGTTTTTCCTTGATTTCTGACCAAAATCTAGGTTTGTATCTGGTTTTTCCTTGATTTCTGACCAAAGCGCTGACTTCTGCAAGGGACTGCGGCCACAATTTTCCATGTAGAAAGAGAAGAGTGGTGTCTCTGAATAGCTGAAGGTGTGCACTTTTTGGAAATATATAGTTTGCGGGGGTTATTTCACAGGTATGGGGGTGTTTAGACTAAATAACTGCAGGTAGAGCAAAGCCCCCCGTTATGCATTGCCCCTGTTAGGGGGCATTTGGTGGCCACGTCTTTATGTGCACCCATACATATGGGGTATCGTTTTATTCAGGGGAACTTGCAAATTGAGGTTTAGTAAGTTTTTGGTAGTTGCCATGGAGATTTTGGGGAGAAATCTAGGTTTTTTTATCTGGTTTTTCCTTGATTTCTGACCAAAATCTAGGTTTGTATCTGGTTTTTCCTTGATTTCTGACCAAAGCGCTGATTTCTGCAAGGGACTGCGGCCACAATTTTCCATGTAGAAAGAGAAGAGTGGTGTCTCTGAATAGCTGAAGGTGTGCACTTTTCGTAAATATATGATTGTGGGGGTTATTTCACAGGTAGGGGGGGTTAACACTGAAAAACTGCAGGTAGTGCACATAGAGCGCAACCCCCAAAATTTCAACTGAAATTGCCCTTATGCATTGCCCCTGTTTTGGGGCATTTGGTGGCCACGTCTTTATGTGCACCCATACATATGGGGTATCGTTTTATTCAGGGGAACTTGCAGATTAATGGTTAGTAAGTTTTTGGTAGTTGCCATGGAGATTTTGGGGAGAAATCTAGGTTTGTATCTGGTTTTTCCTTGATTTCTGACCAAAGCGCTGACTTCTGCAAGGGACTGTGGCCACAATTTTCCATGTAGAAAGAGAAGAGTGGTGTCTCTGAATAGCTGAAGGTGTGCACTTTTTGGAAATATATAGTTTGTGGGGGTTATTTCACAGGTATGGGGGTGTTTAGACTAAATAACTGCAGGTAGAGCACAGCCCCCCCCTTATGCATTGCCCCTGTTTGGGGGCATTTGGTGGACACGTCTTTATGTGTACCCATACATATGGGGTATCGTTTTATTCAGGGGAACTTGCAGATTGATGTTTAGTAAGTTTTTGGTAGTTGCCATGGAGATTTTGGGGAGAAATCTAGGTTTGTATCTGGTTTTTCCTTGATTTCTGAACGATGCGCTTACTTCTGCAAGGGACTGCGGCCACAATTTTCCATGTAGAAAGAGGAGAGTGGTGTCTCTGAATAGCTGAAGGTGTGCACTTTTCAGAAATATATAGTTTGTGGGGGTTATTTTACAGGTAGGGGGGGTTAACACTGAAAAACTGCAGGAAGTGCACATAGAGCACAGCCCCCAAAATTTCAACTGAAATTGCCCTTATGCATTGCCCCTGTTTTGGGGCATTTGGTGGCCACGTCTTTATGTGTACCCATACATATGGGGTATCGTTTTATTCAGGGGAACTTGCAGATTGATGTTTAGTAAGTTTTTGGTAGTTGCCATGGAGATTTTGGGGAGAAATCTAGGTTTGTATCTGGTTTTTCCTTGATTTCTGACCAATGCGCTGACTTCTGCAAGGGACTGTGGCCACAATTTTCCATGTAGAAAGAGAAGAGTGGTGTCTCTGAATAGCTGAAGGTGTGCACTTTTTGGAAATATATAGTTTGCGGGGGTTATTTTACAGGTAGGGGGGGTTAACACTGAAAAACTGCAGGAAGTGCACATAGAGCGCAGCCCCCAAAATTTCAACTGAAATTGCCCTTATGCATTGCCCCTGTTTTGGGGCATTTGGTGGCCACGTCTTTATGTGTACCCATACATATGGGGTATCGTTTTATTCAGGGGAACTTGCAGATTGATGTTTAGTAAGTTTTTGGTAGTTGCCATGGAGATTTTGGGGAGAAATCTAGGTTTGTGTCTGTTTTTTCCTTGATTTCTGACCAATGCGCTGACTTCTGCAAGGGACTGCGGCCACAATTTTCCATGTAGAAAGAGGAGAGTGGTGTCTCTGAATAGCTGAAGGTGTGCACTTTTCAGAAATATATAGTTTGTGGGGGTTATTTTACAGGTAGGGGGGGTTAACACTGAAAAACTGCAGGAAGTGCACATAGAGCGCAGCCCCCAAAATTTCAACTGAAATTGCCCTTATGCATTGCCCCTGTTTTGGGGCATTTGGTGGCCACGTCTTTATGTGTACCCATACATATGGGGTATCGTTTTATTCAGGGGAACTTGCAGATTGATGTTTAGTAAGTTTTTGGTAGTTGCCATGGAGATTTTGGGGAGAAATCTAGGTTTGTGTCTGTTTTTTCCTTGATTTCTGACCAATGCGCTGACTTCTGCAAGGGACTGCGGCCACAATTTTCCATGTAGAAAGAGGAGAGTGGTGTCTCTGAATAGCTGAAGGTGTGCACTTTTCAGAAATATATAGTTTGTGGGGGTTATTTTACAGGTAGGGGGGGTTAACACTGAAAAACTGCAGGAAGTGCACATAGAGCGCAGCCCCCAAAATTTCAACTGAAATTGCCCTTATGCATTGCCCCTGTTTTGGGGCATTTGGTGGCCACGTCTTTATGTGTACCCATACATATGGGGTATCGTTTTATTCAGGGGAACTTGCAGATTGATGTTTAGTAAGTTTTTGGTAGTTGCCATGGAGATTTTGGGGAGAAATCTAGGTTTGTATCTGGTTTTTCCTTGATTTCTGACCAATGCGCTGACTTCTGCAAGGGACTGCGGCCACAATTTTCCATGTAGAAAGAGGAGAGTGGTGTCTCTGAATAGCTGAAGGTGTACACTTTTCAGAAATATATAGTTTGTGGGGGTTATTTTACAGGTAGGGGGGTTAACACTGAAAAACTGCAGGAAGTGCACATAGAGCGCAGCCCCCAAAATATCAACTGAAATTGCCCTTATGCATTGCCCCTGTTTTGGGGCATTTGGTGGCCACGTCTTTATGTGCACCCATACATATGGGGTATTGTTTTATTCAGGGGAACTTGCAGATTGATGTTTAGTAAGTTTTTGGTAGTTGCCATGGAGATTTTGGGGAGAAATCTAGGTTTTTTATCAGTTTTTTCCTCGATTTCTGACCAAAGCGCTGACTTCTGCAAGGGACTGCGGCCACAATTTTCTATGTAGAAAGAGAAGAGTGGTGTCTCTGAATAGCTGAAGGTGTGCACTTTTCAGAAATATATAGTTTGTGGGGGTTATTTCACAAGTAGGGGGGGTTAACACTGAAAAACTGCAGGTAGTGCACATAGAGCACAGCACCCACATTTTTAGCTGTAATTGCCCTTGTGCATTGCCCCTGCTTTGGAGTGTTTGGTGCCCATGTCTTTATGTGCACCCATACATATGGGGCATCATTTTATTCAGTAGAAATTTGTCTTTCAAATTTGCCTTTGTTAGAAAATTTTTATGAGATTTTTTTTTGTCAAATCCACATTTGATCATGCGTCCAAGTTTACGTTTTAGAAAAAAAAAAAATGTCAAAAAAACTTCCAAATTTCACAATGCACTGACAAAAGGTATTTGGCTTTTTAGTGAAAACTACATTGCACCTAGAAACCTGAAGGTCTGTAGTTTCTAAAGATACCAAACATGAGGGGATATTTTAGATTTACATATAAGTTATGCTGCATCAACTGTTACAAGCGCTTTTCCGCTTTGTTCTGGTGTGATATTGTACTAAGTATTGCTTTAGTTTGGGGGTTACTTCTGGACAGGAACTGTGGGGTACCACCACATATTTGGTATCGTTGGACTTGGGAGTATCAGGGCTTTTACAAACAATAAAAAAAAGTTTGTAAAATTAACTTTTCTATGGAAAAAAAACTCAAAATATACAGAAATTTTTCATAATTTTATTTTTTTTTTACATAATTCACCCAAAATACACATCATATCTCCAGAAAAGTTATAAAATTTGGTATGTATGTCGAAGCCCAATTAGTGACGAAAAAAACGATATATAATTTCCCTAGTTTCATGGAGGTTTTCCTACCAAAAAACATTGTTAAAGTGAATGAGTACAAAATGCTTAAAAAACGTCTGGCACTGGGGGGAACCGAAATGACGAATTCGGCTGGCACTTAAAGGGTTAAACTTACATTTTATAATGATATATAGGTACATAACAAAAGGGCTTTAAATGGAGCTGCTAATAGACAGGGGGCTGCTTCCTAGAGAGTCCTGCAATAATATTATTACTCTTTAAAAGTCTATTATTCAGTGGCATGGCCTCTAAGTCCATTAATAATTCATGCTAAAAACTTTCCTCTCGTCATAAAGATTGACCTTGTTAAATAATTGAGTATAGGATTATGTGTATGTTCCCTGTAAAATGTGATGTGTCTCCTCCTTAATCTATTTGTTTTCCCATTTAATTGATTGGGTTTATGTTATTAATGACTCGCCTTCTCTATGTTCAGTTATGGTTTTTCTCTGGACAATATGTTTCAGACTGAACAAGGAAAGGGAGAAAGAAATCATTTGCTTTTTGCCATCGGTTCTGTAGATAGAGATGTTGCAGTGCTGCACATTACCCCCGGCTTTATGGAATATATTGCTTCAATGTTTGCTTTTGTTCCATACAAAGAATTTGCACTGTCAGCTTCAACCCTTGGCTTAGAACTGGACCAAGAACCTATTCTGCCTGCCCAAACCTAAAGATTTTGTGCTGCCTGCCCAATCAATTGCCTGAATGGCAGTAAAAAAACTCCCCTTTTTACTCTAATATGACCAAGAACATGTCTTACCTACTCCAGTACTTGCCTAAATACCAAAACGAGAGCTTCTTCCTGCCTTGCTTGGCTATTATCCATTCCCCTTCCCAAACCAACAACAGATTTATGGTCCCCATATACGTGAAGATTCGCTGGCTTGGCGAGGTCACCAAGTAAGCGGAGGTCGCCAAGTAAGCGGGTCTTCACCCGATATCCCCACCTACGAGTGGGCGAGGAGCGTGTAGGCTAATCTGATCATTTGGCCCTGGAGCCTAATGATTGAATTATAACGACGGGTATGGGCAAAGTCGGTTCAGGGGCCGCATCAACGAGCCGATAAGGTCCCCGATTTTTTAACCTGCCCGGTCGATATCTGGCCGATTTCAGGCCAGATATCGGTCGGGAATGGCCTTCGTTTCTGCCCATACACGGGCCGATAAGCTGCCGAATCAGTCTAAGGGACCGACATTGGCAGCTACAATCAGCTGTGTATGGGGACCTTAACTGGCTCCTGATAAAACTATATCTAACTATATATAAAAAACTATATCTAACTAAGACTATATTGTGTGAATGTGATAGGGATGTTAAGCTGGCCATACATGTAGCAATTCCGATCTTTCATGTGACCAGTGGTCACAGAAAAATTCATGAAATGCGGCTACCGCACAACTTTTTTTTGAGGCATGAGACTTTTTTTTTAAGTGACCACAACTTTTTTGATGTGACCACAAGCTTTCTGACGCAACCGCAACCTTTTCCTCACTGGGCGAATTCTTGTGGTGGCAAATTTTTGTGGCAGTTTCTCAATAAAATTTCCCAATGCCTGTTGAAAACGACATGCAACTCAACAACTCTATCACTATCAATATCATCTATTACAGGCCACCAGTGGTTCTTTAACCACTCATTGTGACCCTGACTGCTCTACTAATTACCCTTAGTAGGACTCTTCCTCCTAAAGTGTGCTATAACAGGAGCCATTCTCCTACTAACTAGTCGTACTGAGGCCTCTTAACTCACCATCCACCAACTCCAGCAAGTAGGGTCCAATGTTATTGAATGGCACTTTCCATTTAATAATACCAGGAGTGGTGCCAGTTGGAGAGGCAACTTGAACTACATTTTAGAATGCATTAAATGAGATATAAAGACCATGTAAACTAAAAATAATTAATGTTGCTGAAGCACAGATAAGCAATGGTTCCTGGATATGAATAACTGGTGTGACAGTGGTATGCCATTTTGGCTTTTCTGGTCTATCAAAGTGTTTATGGGTCGAGTACCCAAAGTTATTTAGAAATGATAAACCCAGGATTTCTGGCTTTATAGGTTTGGGAATAAGTCAAGGACAGGATATCTGTTAATCCAGACAACACCGCCTTAGGGAGATGAGTGGTGCACATTATCTACAGAATAGCCCCTACGGACAGCTAAGCATGTCAGAGCTAATGAATGCCGACACTCGACACTACTCGGCCACGTTCATAGTTCTTAATCTTCTCACCGGGTCTCTCCACTTACCCTTGAGCTTGGCTTGAGATGATTCTCACACTCCCTTTCCAATAATTCTCTCTACTAAGGATATAGTGGGAGTTCATGTTCTGCATTATCCCCGTGCTCTCCCCCTTGTCTGCCTGTTATTGTTGTTTAACTAGGATTCTTCAGTTTTCTGCAGAGCAAATAGAAAGAAAGACCTGGATATGTAACAATTATCTTCCAGAAATGAAATGATGATTAGAGATGTAGCTGCTACAGTAATTGAAGATGATGTTAGCTTACTAAGTGATGCTGTAATTCGCTGTAATATAGCTTTCTCGGGATAATTAGTTTTAATACATTATTGCTTGAGACAGCCTCCAGCTTTCCGTATCTTCCCCGTTAAGATGCTCCTGGTTGGAGCTTATCACTATAATCAATAAATGAACATGGCCAATGTTTTATGCCTTTCCTGTCAGTTTTTGTTATGCTTAATATGATTACATATACCGCGGCTATTCGTTTGTTGCCCGCGGCTATTCTTTTGTCGCCCGCGGCTTTTCGTTTGTCGGCCGCGACTATTCTTTTGACGCCTGCGACTATTCTTTTTTTTATGCGTGGTGAATTTTTCCGCTGCGCATTTTTCATCCGTTTCGCGAAACAATCCGCCATTGGCGAAACACAGAAATTCGCAGCAAATCCATGCCTGTCGAAACATTTCGCCCATCACTATTCTATACTAATGGCACTCTGTATACTTCTATGATCTGCTGATTGTTTGTATTTATATATTATGTTTATATCTACATACAAGCATTTTAATAAAAATTAAATTCTTAATTTGAGTCTTTGTATTTTCCTTATACATATGGCTGCAGGTATTTTATAACATGGATTCACTTTCCTGCACAGGGACGCACAAAATTATATACTGTAAGGTCTTTTGACAACTGAAGAGGGCACATTATAAGTAGCACAGGGTAAGTGGGCCCATAATTGTTAGTGTATGTAAGTCACTGGCCCATCATTCGTACAGTAGGTCACTAACCCATAATCAGCAGAGTATGTCACCGGCTCACAATCAATACAGAATGTTACTGGTCCATAATCAGTGGAGTAAGTCGCTGGCCCATAATCAGTAGAGTAAGTCACTGGCCCATAGTCAGTAGAGTATGTGACCAATAATCAGTAGAATTAGTAACTGGCCAATAATCAGTAGAATTAGTAACTGGCGAATAATCAGTAGAATTAGTAACTGGTCAATAATCAGTAGAATTAGTAACTGGCCAGTAATCAGTAGAATTAGTAACTGGCCAATAATCAGTAGAGTAAGTCACTGGCCCATAATCAGTAGAGTAAGTAACTGGCCAGTAATCAGTAGAATTAGTAACTGGCCAATAATCAGTGGAGTAAGTCGCTGGCCCATAATCAGTAGAGTAAGTCACTGGCCCATAGTCAGTAGAGTATGTGGCCAATAATCAGTAGAATTAGTAACTGGCCAATAATCAGTAGAATTAGTAACTGGCCAATAATCAGTAGAATTAGTAACTGGCCAATAATCAGTAGAATTAGTAACTGGTCAATAATCAGTAGAATTAGTAACTGGCCAGTAATCAGTAGAATTAGTAACTGGCCAATAATCAGTAGAGTAAGTCACTGGCCAGTAATCAGTAGAATTAGTAACTGGCCAATAATCAGTAGAGTAAGTCACTGGCCCATAATCAGTAGAGTAAGTCACTGGCCCATAACCAGTAGAGTAAGTAACTGGCCAGTAATCAGTAGATTTAGTAACTGGCCAATAATCAGTGGAGTAAGTCACTGGCCCATAATCAGTAGAGTAAGTCACTGGCCAGTAATCAGTAGAGTAAGTCACTGGCCCATAGTCAGTATGTGTGTCACTGGACCATGATCTGTAAAGTATGTAATCGGTCAGTAATCAGTAGAGAAGTCACTGGCCAATAATGAGTAGAGTAAGTCACTGGGCCATAATTAATAGAGCATGTCACTGGCCCACAATCAGTAAAATGTGTGTCACTAGCCAATAATCAGTAGAGTATGTCACGTGCCAAATATCACTAAAGTAAGTTAGTGGGTCCATAATCAGTAGCCTATGTCGCTAGACCTGGAATCTTAACAGATGTCACTGGACCCAGAATCATTATCATATGAAACCAGGTAGATAATCAATGGCATGTTACTTGGCCAAAAATCAGTAGCATATGTCACTGGGCCATTAATCAGTAGCATCGGTCAGTGGGCCCAAATTCAGTAACATACTGAGACTTATATTGAGATTTATCACTGGGCCCAGAACCCATAGTGTATGTCACTGGGCCCAGAACCCATAGTGTATGTCACTGGGTCCAGAACCCATAGTGTATGTCACTGGGCCCAGAACCTATAGTGTATGTCACTGGGCCCAGAACCCATAGTGTATGTCACTGGGCCCAGAACCCATAGTGTATGTCACTGGGTCCAGAACCCATAGTGTATGTCACTGGGTCCAGAACCCATAGTGTATGTCACTGGGCCCAGAACCCATAGTGTATGTCACTGGGTCCAGAACCCATAGTGTATGTCACTGGGTCCAGACCCCATAGTGTATGTCACTGGGTCCAGAACCCATAGTGTATGTCACTGGGTCCAGAACCCATAGTGTATGTCACTGGGTCCAGAACCCATAGTGTATGTCACTGGGTCCAGAACCCATAGTGTATGTCACTGGGCCCAGAACCCATAGTGTATGTCACTGGGCCCAGAACCTATAGTGTATGTCACTGGGCCCAGAACCCATAGTGTATGTCACTGGGCCCAGAACCTATAGTGTATGTCCCTGGGCCCAGAACCTATAGTGTATGTCACTGGGCCCAGAACCCATAGTGTATGTCACTGGGTCCAGAACCCATAGTGTATGTCACTGGGTCCAGAACCCATAGTGTATGTCACTGGGTCCAGAACCCATAGTGTATGTCACTGGGCCCAGAACCCATAGTGTATGTCACTGGGCCCAGAACCTATAGTGTATGTCACTGGGCCCAGAACCCATAGTGTATGTCACTGGGCCCAGAACCTATAGTGTATGTCACTGGGCCCAGAACCTATAGTGTATGTCACTGGGCCCAGAACCCATAGTGTATGTCACTGGGCCCAGAACCCATAGTGTATGTCACTGGGCCCAGAACCCATAGTGTATGTCACTGGGCCCAGAACCTATAGTGTATGTCACTGGGCCCAGAACCTATAGTGTATGTCACTGGGCCCAGAACCTATAGTGTATGTCACTGGGCCCAGAGCCTATAGTGTATGTCACTGGGCCCAGAACCTATAGTGTATGTCACTGGGCCCAGAACCTATAGTGTATGTCACTGGGCCCAGAACCTATAGTGTATGTCACTGGGCCCAGAACCTATAGTGTATGTCACTGGGCCCAGAACCTATAGTGTATGTCACTGGGCCCAGAACCTATAGTGTATGTCACTGGGCCAGAGCCTATAGTGTATGTCACTGGGCCCAGAACCTATAGTGTATGTCACTGGCCAGAACTAAGTGTATGCACTGGGCCCAGAACCTATAGTGTATGTCACTGGGCCCAGAACCTATAGTGTATGTCACTGGGCCCAGAACCTATAGTGTATGTCACTGGGCCCAGAACCTATAGTGTATGTCACTGGGCCCAGAACCTATAATGTATGTCACTGGGCCCAGAACCTATAGTGTATGTCACTGGGCCCAGAGCCTATAGTGTATGTCACTGGGCCCAGAACCTATAGTGTATGTCACTGGGCCCAGAACCTATAGTGTATGTCACTGGGCCCAGAACCTATAGTGTATGTCACTGGGCCCAGAACCTATAGTGTATGTCACTGGGCCCAGAACCTATAGTGTATGTCACTGGGCCCAGAACCTATAGTGTATGTCACTGGGCCCAGAACCTATAGTGTATGTCACTGGGCCCAGAACCTATAATGTATGTCACTGGGCCCAGACCTATAGTGTATGTCACTGGGCCCAGAGCCTATAGTGTATGTCACTGGGCCCAGAACCTATAGTGTATGTCACTGGGCCCAGAACCTATAGTGTATGTCACTGGGCCAGAACCTATAGTGTATGTCACTGGGCCCAGAACCTATAGTGTATGTCACTGGGCCCAGAACCTATAGTGTATGTCACTGGGCCCAGAACCTATAATGTATGTCACTGGGCCCAGAACCTATAGTGTATGTCACTGGGCCCAGAGCCTATAGTGTTTGTCACTGGGCCCAGAACCTATAGTGTATGTCACTGGGCCCAGAACCTATAGTGTATGTCACTGGGCCCAGAACCTATAGTGTATGTCACTGGGCCCAGAACCTATAGTGTATGTCACTGGGCCCAGAACCTATAGTGTATGTCACTGGGCCCAGAACCTATAGTGTATGTCACTGGGCCCAGAACCTATAGTGTATGTCACTGGGCCCAGAACCTATAGTGTATGTCACTGGGCCCAGAACCTATAGTGTATGTCACTGGGCCCCTAATGTGCACTGTGTGTCAATAGCAAATGTCACTGCCCCAATAACCTATATTTGTTTGTTTATATCACTGTATAATAAGCACCGTATGTTACTGGGCCACAACCAATAAACCATATTATTGGGCCCATACTAATACAGCGCCAGTATTTACAGTATTCTACAGCGAATTTCAGGTACTTTTCTCTAGTGTAGCATTTTTATTCATTACTTATCATAAACATTTATTCAGCAAATACATTCGCTCCCTGGGGCTCATTAACTCTAAATTTTATGTATAAGGTGCTTTTACATAAATTGAATTAAGCTCATTTCCATAAAATATATCACTTTTATTACACATAACACACATGTGAATCTTGTAAGGTTAAACCATCATTTTAATAAGTGCTTTCGTTTAATTACTATACATCAGGGATCCTGTTTTGCTGAGCAGTTTGATTCTGCTGCGCTGAATATGAATCACTTACATGACGCAAATCCATTTTACAAGCAAAACATGTGTATTCTCTGCTAAGGTGAACTGGGAGACATTGTATAAGGGCTTTCTATGGTGGGTCCATAGGGTCCAAGGCTCGTGCCAGTTGTTTGGTCCCACAGCTTTTGTTAGGAAGAATCGGAAATAATAGGTGCAGTAGAGAGTAGGAAAAGATGGCAGCAGTAGGGTATGATAACAAGATGGCGGCTGTAAGACTAGTTGGTGTTGAACTAATACAACCAAACGACCCAGAAGCTGAATGGTAAAATTGCAATACACAAATTTAGGGAGTGATTGATCAACTTTCAAATTCAATTTTTTTTTCATTGGCCCATAATCGGTAGAGTATGTCACTGGCCAATAATCAGTAGAATTAGTAACTGTCCAATAATCAGTAGAGTAAGTCACTGGCCCATTATTAATATAGTGTGTCACTGAACCATAATCAGTAGAGTGTGTCAATGACCAGTAAGTAGAGTAAGCCACTGGCTCATAAGCAGTAGAGTAAGTCACTATCCCATAATAAGTAGATTGTGTTACTAGACCATAACCAGTAAAGTATGTCATTGGCCAATTATCAGTAAAGTCACTGGCCCATAATCAGTAGAGTAAGTAAATGGCCCATAGTCAGTTGAGTAAGTCACTGGCCCATAATCAGTAGAGTAAGTCAATGGCCCATAATCAGTAGAGTAAGTCACTGGCCCATAGTCAGTAGAGTATGTTACTGGCCAATAATCAGTAGAATTAGTAATTGGCAAATAATCATAATTAGTAGATTGTGTTACTAGACCATAATCAGTAAAGTATGTCATTGGCCAATTATCAGTAGAGTAAGTCACTGGCCCATAATCAGTAGAGTAAGTCACTGGCCCATAATCAGTAGAGTATGTTACTGGCCAGTAATCAGTAGAATTAGTAACTGGCCAACAATCAGTAGAGTATGGCACTGGCACATAATTGGTAGAGTATGTCACTGGCCAATAATCAGTAGAACTAGTAAATGGTCAATAATCAGTAGAGTAAGTCACTGGCCCATAATTAGTAGATTGTGTCACTGGACCATGATGAGTAAAGTATGTAATCGGCCAATAATCCGATTCCACGTATTGAAATTTTTTTGCACTAAAACTCCCAATATTCGAATTATGGTTCAAAAACCAAAAACTTGAATGTAAAGCTCCAGCATCTAAAAGCTTGTGAGTTTATGTAGAAGTCAATGGGAGTATCTGTGTTGAGGAACCCTGAGGCTACCAAAGTGACCATCTCCCCAAAGGTGGACAGGAGATTCCTGCCAGAACTGGTCTTTACCAACGCCCTTTTGGGCGGAACTTTCTGCTGTCATCTGACAGGCAGAGGCTGAACTCTGTGGAGTATGATCAATATCACGTTATAGGGTTACCCAAAAAACTTAACCAGAGTCAGGCAAGGGTTCAAGTCAGGCTGAGTTCTTTCTAGGTCAAAAATCAGACAGAGGGTCAAAAACCCTGAACGAAAACTAAGGCTTGGGCAGGAACTGAATATTCAGAGCCAGTTTAGGCAATGTTTACAAGCAAGAAGTGTCTTAAATTTCAAAGTCCGCACCTTGGTTCTTCCTGGGGAGCCTACAAATGGACCAACAATCACTTTGACCATATAACATACTTGGTCCATCTTCAGACCAGCCCTTTGGCCAATGAAAACTGAAGAATATTTACACTTCTAGACCCATCTACAGTCAGAGAGCACCAAAATAGGTTAAGGTTATTAGATTGAAGTGGCAAATGCAATAGAAAGAGCAGCAAGAGGGACACGTGGAAACATTTTACATAATGCAAAGTTCTTATTGTATTTTCAACTGAATATATCTGTAAATCAATAACAAAATCTATGTGGATATATTTTTATTCATGAGGTCTATGTATAGATCAATCAGTCCTTTCTCTGTCACAACACGAGCCATGGTAACCGCACTGCAATAACCTACCTGGCAGCCCTTGTGATTCCGTTCCTTAGCAATGTACCACGCGTTGCATTATTGCTATGTTACCCCTTCCGGAAGGCGCTGACGTTGGGCATTTACATAAGGCACAGACTCGGGCTCGTGTTTCCATTATTAAAGCCACTCTGGAATCAATAGACAGCCAAGATACCGCTGATGCTTTCAAATGTCACAAAAGGTCAATATAATCTTTTTTTCGGGCTGACGTAAAGGGTAACAAATTTCTATCAAAACAGTATTTTGTTGTGTCTGAGCTGATAGCAATACTCAGTACTTGTGATTTAGTGTTATAGAAACACACATTACATCCATTTTTGGCCTTATATGAACCATAGTGGGGACTAATATAAACACAACATTAGTTCTTAGTTTCTAGATCACAAAGACTCAATGTCCATCTCTTTAGTTCGACTTGGAGACCAAAAACAAACAGATTAGATACAAAATATTCTATTAATGCCATAAAGGGGAAAAGGCACTCAAAAACACCACAAAGGTCATCATGAAAAAATAAATTATTAACAAACGACTTTATTGGAGCAAAATTTCTATCGCCTTACGCGTTTCATGCTCCAAGAGCACCTAAAGGAGAAGGAAAGGTACAATCACATTAGGGGGTGCCAAAATGTTAGGCAACCCCTAAAAAAGTCAGCTTTTTCTTTTTTTTATTCCTCACTTTTTCACCGGCCTCGGGATTCTGAAGATAGACAATAGAAGGAAGAGGATCAATGTCTCGCAGCTACCCCGGGCTGGTGTGGTTTTCTAACAGGGGTACCAACCTGAGGTATAAGGTAAGCAATTACAATCACTGGGGGGTGCCTAACATTTTGGCAACCCCTAATGTGATTGTACCTTTCCTTCGTCTTTGGAGCACGAAACGCTTAAGACGATAGAGATGTTGCTCAAATAAAGTCGTTTGTTTTTAACTCATTTTTTCATAGTGACCTTTCTGGTTTTTTTGAAGGCCTCTTCGTCAGGCAAAAAAAAGGCATTTTTTCCCTGATGAAGGGGCTTAGATCTCCGAAAGCTTGCAATGTATTCTTATTGTTAGTCAATATAGGTATCATTTCTACAATACTCTTGTATTTGTATTTTTTTATTATTAAAGAAACATCACACTTTTCTACATAGATAGATAGATAGATAGATAGATAGATAGATAGATAGATAGATAGATACATACATACATACATACATACATACATACATATTTATATACAGAACACTAAATAAAGAATGATTTGAGAAAATGGCAAGGCAAAAACACTTCAATTATTATAAAGGGCATATAATTCAAGAGTACAAACAACTCCAAAGTGCAACAGGCAATAAATATTAGGGATGCACAGAATCCAAGATTCAAAAGAATTTGGGCGAATCCACGGTCCTTGCTGAACCGAATCCGAAAAATCCTGTGACTTGTCATGTAAACATGGAAGTTGACATTTTTTTGGCATGCGTTCTTGCGCAGTGATATTTAACCCTTCCAAAACCTAATTACCATTTGCTAATTAGGATTTGGGTTCGGTATTTGGCCGAATCCTTTGTGAAGGATTTGGGGGTTTGGCCGAATCCAAAAAAAGTAGATACGGTGCATCCCTAATAAATATAGAAATATACAGAAAAATCCTTTAGTAAAAAGATCATTAAATGTATATATATAAAAAAACAAGAAAAGGCGGCACTCAAAAGTTTTTTCAAAAAGTGCCAAAAGGTATATATATATATATTTATATAGTTATTATGAGTCTGAGTCTTTATATACTGTATATAGTTATATATATATATATATATAACTTTGAGAAAGGCTATAGCCACAGCAAAAACGTCAGTTTTTTTTTCAAATAAAAAAACATTTTTTTTGCACATAAGTCCTGTGAGTGCGGATTCCTCGTCAGATTATTTTGGTCTATATATATATATATATTCGATCCTATATCCAGTGTAAACTATGGAACCTGAAGATGAAGATGGTCCCCCAAGCAGCACGACAGAGCTCTAACTGCATGGAAGGAAAATGCTGACACTAACATATCCCATTACCATTAAAAGTCTATTTAACATGCTGCGCAGCTTGGCTAATAACAGCGAGGGCCGTGCCATTAGTTAATATACATTATACGGTGGCGGCAGCAATATGTGTGAGTATCGTTTGACACAAGGCGTTTGCGCAAACATCCTCTCTTCCTGTAAGGTGGTCGCCTGAATTACTATAAACAGCGAATGTTTAAAGAAACTTCACAATGTGACTTTAACACTTTCTTCTTCTTGACCACAAATACAAGAGCAGTTACTGCGCACACGGAATTTCTGTGTACTCTTTGTACTATAAATGGTTCTTCCCCGTCATTCAGAAAGTACCAATTGTGTAGTGTGAGTTGTACTTACAGGATCACCAACGCTACTAAGCGGAAATATTGTATTTTATTTGACATGTAAAGCTTGTATCTGTCTCCTTATCATGTACAGGTATAGGACACGTTATTAAGAATGCTCGGGACCAAGGGTTTTCCGGATAAGGGGTCTTTCCGTAATTTGGATCTCCATACCTTAAGTCTACAAAAAATCAATAAAACATTAATTAAACCCAAAAGGACTGTTCTGCCCCCAATAAGGGGTAATTATATCTTAGTTGGGATCAAGTACAGGTACTGTTTTATTATTACAGAGAAAAGGGAATCATTTAACCATGAAATAAACCCAATAGGGCTGTTCTGCCCCAATAAGGGGTAATTATATCTTAGTTGGGATCAAGTACAGGTACTGTTTTATTATTACAGAGAAAAGGGAATCATTTAACCATGAAATAAACCCAATAGGGCTGTTCTGCCCCCAATAAGGGGTAATTATATCTTAGTTGGGATCAAGTACAGGTACTGTTTTATTATTACAGAGAAAAGGGAATCATTTAACCATTAAATAAACCCAATAGGGCTGTTCTGCCCCCAATAAGGGGTAATTATATCTTAGTTGATTAAAATGGAGTCTATGGGAGATGGGCTTTCCATAATTCAGAGCTTGCTGGATAACAGGTTTCTGGATATTAGATGCCATACCAGTTTCACTTTCAACTGAAGTACACAATAAATATTTTACAACACAGTTGTATGTGGATCATACTAAAATCACCAGGTGTGTGGGTTTTCTTTTTAACACCCATTCTCGGAGTGGTTCACCTTTAAGTTCACTTTTAGTATGTTATAGAGCGGCTAATTCTAAGCAACTTTTTAATTGGTCTTCATTATTTATTTTTCATAGTTTTTAATTATTTGCCTTCTTCTTCGAACTCTTTGCAGCATTCAAATGGGGGTTAGTGACCCCGGCAGGCAATAAACTACTGCTCTGTGAGGCTCCAGTTTTATTGTTATTGTTACTTTGTATAACTTATTTTTCAATTACTGTCATTCCAACTACTCCCTGGTTGCTAAGGTAATTTGTACCCTAGCAGCTAGGTAGCTGCTGAAACGCCAGAGAACACTGCTGAAAAAAAAGTGAAATAACTAAAAAACTACAAATAATAAAAAATGAAGACCAATTGCAAATTGTCTCAGAATAGTGGGGGGGCACTTGCTAGTGCTCAATTAGCTTACTTTTTCACAGCTAAAGCCAAAAGTCATCACAGTCTCATCTGATTCTTGAAGGACCTACAATCCCCCAGCGACACACAGTAAGTATATGCAGCATTAGAGCAGAGGATCCGGTAATACCGGGCAGCAGAACCTCTAGCCTCTAGCACTTAATCATGCACATTCGTCAGCACTTCTCCTGTATTTTCACAGTACAAAGCCACATAGAATTGCTGGTTATTACTAACATGTATCTTTATTTTGCCCCAAGGATTCTGCATGACTGAAGAAACAGACTAACAAGCAGGATCTATATCCTGGGTCCGGGGTACAAATCTTGCCCCGCTCCTCGCATTCAGCCCATAGTAAGTTTTGCCCTTACTGCCCCAGCCTGTGTGTGTTTATTTACCTGACACATACCTCTAACCCCCAGCTTTGGCTTTACAGGATCTCCACAGGTTCCCAGCACTTAGTCTCAATGATACTGAGACAAAAACAAATCCCCTTCTCTGATATAAAAGGGAGGATCGATGGCTACAAAGCACCGTCAGGGTACTCAGCCCTCCCACTAAAGGAAATATCATGCATAAGCTTCCCTAGAGTTTCTATATGCAAACATCAAGGCACAAAAGTCAATGGTCTGGACTCCTGTAACATATCATTACCAACAATACTGGTGTACCCCTGTAACCGCAAGAAAAGTTGGATTTTTACCCTCCGCATGGCTTATACAAAATGCCCAGAGTTCTAATTTCCCCCATCTCCCTTATAATGGTGTAAAAATGTCAAAACTACTGATGAAATATAAGACTCACACAACTGGAGACGCCTATCCAACAGACTGGAGGAATAATGGAGACACAATGGTCCTTTACAACTTTATCTATTAAAGGGGAACTCCACCCAAACACAACTTAAGCTTTTTGAGAAGCAACTTTGCTTGTAGAGTGTAAGCTCTTTTGGGCGGGGCTCTGTTCACGTCTTGTATTGGTAACTGATTGCTTTATATGTTACTCTGTATGTAGAGATGTAGCGAACTGTTCGCCGGCGTTCACAAGTCCGCAAATTCGCGGACTTTTGCCGATGTTCGCCACTTTGGGTTCGCCACGTTTTTGTTTTGGTGCCGCGTTTTTTCGCCTTGGTTTTTCCGCCGCGTTTTTTTTGCTTCGTTTTATCGCCTATGCATATACATAGGAATAGCTTGCGGGTTTTTTTGGCTTTATTTTTTGGCGTTTTTTTTTTGGCGTTTTTTTACAAAGTATTTTTCAGAGACATTTTTGCCCTTGATCCCCCTCCTGCATGCCCCTGTCCAGGTCGTGGCACCCTTTAAACAACTTTAAAATCAGTTTTCTGGCCAGAAAAGATTTCTTTCTATTGAGTGCTATTCTGATACCTACTGGGAGCTGCTATCTTGCTCCCTTCCCATTGTTCTGCTGATCGGCTGCTGGGAGTGAAGGGGGGGGTATCACTCCAACCTGCAGCACAGCAGTAAAGTGTGCCTGAAGTTTATCAGAGCACAGGTCACATGGCTGTGGCACCCTGGGAAATGAAGAATATGGCTAGCCCCATGGGAAAACAGATTCCAATGCAGGATTCTGCTGGAGAAGCTCTATTAACTGATGGGTTTTGACATTAAGGAGAAGGTCCCCTTAGAAGTCTAACCCAAAAGTCTGCTAACTCTTATATTTAGAGGTATGTGTGGCCTGACACATATAGCTCATTAGCAGTAGCACAGTCAGTCTGTGGGTGCATAGGCACAGAACCCCAGCATTTCCCAAGGCAGCTTTGCTATTATGTGATGGAGGGAAGCTTTCTCTCTGGCCCCTACTGTGTATATTCCGAGGACGGGACCAGATTAAGCCATCTCTACATGACTTGCCATATGCTTTGCTGTCATAATGCCCTTGACATTCCTAATAAAACTCTTCAGGCAGAACAATTCTTTCCGGCTCCTGGCAGAAGAATAATCTTGCAATGTATTTATTCTCTCGCTGAAACTGTGACAACTAAAAGTATATTAAATACTTGGTCTTTCTTGTGATTGATGATGTATATATAAGCGGAAGATTTTATGTTTATGGGGGTTATCAAGCTGTTTTAATACTGTATTTACCATGCTTCTCCCATGATGCACTGCCTTTGTGATCTGAATGTGCTTAATATGAAATGAATTCTCCCTATGCCCAACTAGGAAAGATATTAGGGATGCTCAATAGGTGGGCCGTGGGTACTTGGTGCGCCTTGTCCTACTCCAGGTGTGAAGTAAATCCTATCTCCTTTATGACCCCCTCCTTGAAAATCCAGCCTTTGATCACGGCCCCCTTAGATAATGAAGTACAAATACACAAATATTTGTGTATCAGTAATAGTTCCAAGAACATCTAGAGCAGCAAATACATATTGACCCCAAATCTCACCCTTATTGACCCTCAAGCTGGGCTTTTAGATGTACCCAGGAGAGCAAATGGCTATTCTCCTTCACCCTAACTGGCCTTCAGGCTGAGCCCCCTCACCCCAACACTGATCCATTCCTGCCCCACAGCTTTGGAATCACAGTTCAAAGTCCTAGCGTTGCCCCTGAGAATCAACAAATCCAGGGCCATATATTTTAAGGGCCACTATACTCCTAATACTACTAATTTCCTACTGAGTTATAACTTAACTTTGTCACTGAGCAAACATTGGGGCTGTTCCTGCTGCATTAATGTAGATGACTCCTTATGCATACATACTAATAAAGTATCTTGTTTGTACAAGTTGTGATCAGACTAGAGATGTTCCGTCAGGATTCTGCTTAGTAAAGGTAAATACCCATGCTGCCATCTTAGGGGGCTGTTCCTGCTGAATTGTGCTTAGTACATGGGAATCCCTATGTGCCATAGTTTTATGGTATCTCTCTGTACAGACTATGAGCAAACTTAGGGGGCTGTTCCTGCTGAATTGTGCTTAGTACAGGGGAATCCCTATGTCCCATAGTTTTATGGTATCTCTCTGTAAAGGCTATGAGCAAACTTAGGGGGGTGTTCCTGCTGAATTGTGCTTAGTACAGGGGAATCCCTATGCTGCCATAGTTTTATGGTATCTCTCTGTACAGGCTATGGGCAAACTTAGGGGGCTGTTCCTGCTGAATTGTGCTTAGTACAGGGGAATCCCTATGCTGCCATAGTTTTATGGTATCTCTCTGTACAGGCTATGAGCAAACTTAGGGGGCTGTTCCTGCTGAATTGTGCTTAGTACAGGGGAATCCCTATGCTGCCATAGTTTTATGGTATCTCTCTGTACAGGCTATGAGCAAACTTAGGAGGCTGTTCCTGCTGAATTGTGCTTAGTACAAGGGAAATTTTTGTTTATTGAGTTCTTGCATCCTAATACAATAAAGCTTAAAATAACATAACAAATAAGCAAAAGCATTAAATAGATTTACATGCAGTAAACATAATTAGCTTATCCTATAAACGTATCCGCTTGCTCTGTGGGCAACTGTACAAATGTTACAAAGCTGATGTATAGTTGCACCTGAGCTATACAACGCTGCTCAATTTCCAACTTTAACTCAACTTCAATGAGCGGCTCAGCCTGGCTGGGAGCCACTCTACTATAAACAACTATATACACAAAACATGGCTCTGACTCCAGGAAGGCAAAAGATTGGGCTACTCACCTAAAACTGTATGAAGCCCCATCAGAAAAATACGACGAAGGCAAAAATCTAAGGGGGGTGAAAAGAACTAGCCCAACACCAAAGAGACATCAGAATTAGCAAGAGACTCACGGTGGGTCAAACTGAATGCCCCTCCACAGACCCTTCCACCTTGCTTCATCCATCCTTTGTCTCTCCAAAGAGCGTATCTTCCCGAGCTCACCCAGTACCATATCCACCACCACTGGACAGGGGAGGACTTCCCGCCTGAGAGAAACCTTGCACCGTGCGTTCCAGGTGTAAAAGCGGACAACAGAGCTGACTAAGAAAAGAGTGCCCAAATCATACCCCCTGTGTCGCTTGAATGCCCCATAGGCCCACTCCTGGTAATTACAACCAGAGAGGCAAGGAATGCCCAAGGCAGCAGAGACTTGTTTGTAAACATCTATGTTAAAGGGGCACTGAAGCAAGAAGTGGTCCATTGTTTCCACTTCCCCAGAGCATTCCTCTCGTGGGCAGTCACGGTCATCAGTGCGTCTGTACTTCAGATTCCCATTAACATAGACCTTCCCGTGGAAGGAGCGCCAGACGACATCCCTGAGCTTCGGGGGAACCCTTGGGGAATTGACTAAAGAGAGCCCTGATCTCAACACCTCGTCTGGACAGTCTTTCAGGGCCAGTGATGCATGAAAGTAGGAACCCAAGACTCTCCTATCGATGTCCCTTCTTGGAGAAGCCCTGATCTCCCCAACAGACACACACCACCGCCTCATCACCTTCAGACTCACGGCAACATAAGGCGGGAGAGGGGCATGAGGAGCACGCACGCTCTTTACCAAGCCGCCTCTCTTCCAACACTCAAGAAAAGGAAGGGCCCAAACTCTGAAGATCTCCACCCACAAAGGAGGCTTCTCCAACAGGAGGTTGTTATAGTTATACTTAATAAAGGTGTTCACGAAGAACACAACGGGGTTCACCATACCGAGACCCCCCTCCTTCCTTTGTAGGTAGGTAATATTTCTTTTGATGAGGTTTGTCTTATTCCCCCATAACAGTTGGAAGAAGAGACCTTTGATCTTAACGTAGAAAGCTTCTGGCAAAAGGCACACATGGCTGAGATACAAAAAGATTGGAATCAGGTAGGTTTTGATAAGATCCACCCTTTCTCTGAGGGTAAATTTCAACCCTTTCCACCGGTTCACCAGAACAGATGCGGTTTCCAACTTGCCCTCCCAAATTTGCTTGGCATAATCGCCATGGCCAAATTCGATACCAAGAATTTTAATTTTGGGATGGGCCACTGGGAAGACATCCGGAAGATCGAAGGCAGGATCTCCCTTCCCCATCCAGAAAGTTTTGCACTTATTCTGATTAATCAAGGACCCAGAGGCCCTTGAGTAGTCCCTTAGCACCCGTGCCACAGTCTCTGCCTCCTCCCCACTAGACACGACTACTGTGACATCGTCTGCATAAGCGGAGACCTTCAGGGCCCTCCCGGGAGACAGAGGAACCCCTGCTAATGCATCACACTCTATCCGCCTTATGAGGGGATCAATGGCAAATACATAAAGCAAAGGGCTCAAAGGACAGCCCTGTCGGACCCCAGAAGAAACCCCAAAGCTCTCCCCGGACCAACCATTCACAAGTGGGAAACTTTCGGCCCCTTTATATAAAATCTTTAGCCAATTAACAAATTTACCCGGAAGACCGTACCTGTCAAGGAGCAACCAGAGATACTCGTGGTTTACCCTATCAAAAGCCTTTGACTGATCCAAAGTCAGCAGATACTTACCCCACTCGCAGATCCTGCACCGCTCTAGGACCTCCCGGATGCCAAGGACAGCGGAAAAGGTGCTGCGGCCCTTCACTGTGCAGTGCTGAGAGGGGGAAAGAAGCCTTTCTGCAAAAGGAAAAAGGCGGTTGAACATGACCTTTGCCAGAATCTTTCGGTCTGTATTGAGAAGAGCGATGGGGCGCCAGTTCTCAACCTTAGACTGGTCCAAACCCTTGGTGAGGAGAATAAGAGCTGAGTGTCTCATAGAGGGAGGGAGTAGGCCCTCTTCCAGGGTGCTATTGAATACCTCTGTGAGACGAGGGGCCAGGACATCAACAAACTGTTTATAAAATTCGGCTGTTAAACTGTCAGGCCCTGGAGACTTTTTGAGGCCTAAGCCTTCAATTGCCTTCCTGACCTCCTCAACTCCAATCTCACACTCCAATTCGTCAAAAGAAATATTCTCATCTTGCAGAATAGGGGTCTCTTCCAGAAAGGAAGACATACTGGCCCGGGAGAGCCCCTGCCCCTTCAGGAGTTTAGCATAGTAGTTCTTAACAACTCTGAGAATACCAGGGACCGAAGTCTCTAGTACCCCAGCCTCATTTTGCAAGCCGTGTATGGACTTGCGGGAAAACACTTCCCGGCAGTTTTGGTAAGGGTCGGGCGAGTGGTGCTTCCCGTAGTCCCTCTCCAAAACCAGGGAAGAGTACCTGTCATACTGATACTCCTTCATGAGGGCACGGACCCTGGCAACTTCCCCACCTTGGGCCCCATCAGACACCAGTCTGTCTAACTTTCTCCTGAGAGATTGGTAGGCACGATCTTTATCAATTTGTATCTTGTTTGCTAGGCCTCGAAAGAGTCCTGCTGCCCTCTTTTTGACTATCTCCCACCACTCCGCCTTAGTGTTGCACAGATCTAATAAGGATTCCTGAGCCTGAAAGAACTCCCTGAAGGACTGATTTACACACTCCTCCCCCAGGAGGGCCGAATTCAGGCGCCAAAGACCCCTTCCCCTCTGAGGGGACTCTGAAACATTCAAGGACACACTCACCATACAGTGATCGGAGAACTCCACGGCTGTCACCTCAGGAGGAGACACTATGAAGTCCTGTTTAACAAAAAACCTGTCTATCCTACTTCTACATGTTCCTCTATAAAAAGTGAAACCCGTGCGGTCAGGGAAGTGGCGAATGTGCACATCCTCTAGGCCGGCCTGACTAACTATGCTATTCAGGTAAATGCTATCGTAGCCCAGCCGACCTGCGGCACCTCCCCTATCCATAGGCCTAGTCACGGTGTTAAAGTCACCGCCAAAAATTATCGGCCGGGCTGTAAAAAGAAAGGGCTTAATCCTGCTAAACAGGTCCCTCCTCGCCTTTAGGGTCTGAGGACCGTACACATTAATAAGGCGAAGATTCTGCCCATTCAGCAGGACGTCTAAGACCATACATCTGCCCATCTCTACCTCAATCACCCGTTTGACTGTTACCTTACTGGTCTTAAAAAGGACCGCCACTCCGCTGTACATCTCGGCCGCAAGAGACCAGTAAGAAGGACCGTGCACCCATTCCTTCTTGGCCCTATGGAGCACCTGAAGATTGCATAATCTGGTCTCTTGCAAAAATAAAATGTCTGCCTCAACTCGGGAGAGAAAAAAGAAGGCCGTGTCTCTTGCGCCTACAGACTTAACGCTCGCGACATTAATGGTCACGACGCGTATCGGAGGGGGAACAGCCATTTACAGGGTGATTAAGATGAGGAGGTTTCCACCCTCCTTTTTACCTTCCTATCATCGTCAGAGCATTCCCTCTTTGCCGAGAGACCAGATGGAAGCTTTTCAGCTTCAGCCGGACTTATGTACTCAAATTCCGAAGAGGAAGAGTTGGCGTTATCAGACCGTGCCAGCTCCCTGTTTAGCTCCTCCTCCTCCTCCAACTCTGCCCTCTCCCCCCAAGATAAAGGAGCAAATCTGTTTACAGATAAAGGAAAGGGATCAGCCCCCTCCTTTGCATGGGCACCCTCTGCCCTTTCCTCTTTCTTCCTGTGATTCCCCCCACTCGAGTTGGTAGCCTTTTGTTTGGCCAAGGTGGCTTTCTGGGGTTCGCCTACTTTAACCCAATCCCCCAATGTGTTGTTAGCCACACTAGGCCGCTCAGAAGGGGGGGTCTCCTGAACTACCCTTTGGGACATTAGTGACCGCCCACTAGGTTGCCCTCTCCCTCTGCCCCTTCCCCGTGTTGCCCTAACGGATGTGAAGGACTGCGGGGCCTGGGAAGACTGCAGGGCCCGGGAAGACTGTGGGGCCTGGGAAGACTGCAGGGCCCGGGAAGACTGTGGGGCCTGGGAAGACTGCAGGGCCCGGGAAGACTGTGGGGCCTGGGAAGACTGCGGGGCCCGGGAAGGCTGGGGGCCCTGGGGAGGCTGGGGGCCCTGGGGAGGCTGAGATGAATTATGGGGATGAACGGGTCAGGATCAGGCACAGGCTGAGCTTCCCCAACCACCTGACCCTGTGTGGCCTCGGACTCCAGCACCCCCATTTCCTTGCGGTATTCCTCCTCAATGCTTTGCCACGACATAGGACAGGAACCATACGCATGGCCGAGCTCTCCGCACAAGTTGCACCGGATGCTTTTGGGACAGTGCTTTGCCACATGACCTACGCCAAGGCACATGGCGCATTTCAGTACATCGCAACTAATACTGAAATGCCTGGTGGAGCCGCACTTCCAACATTCCCTGGGCTGCCCGGGATAAAAGCAGCAGACTAAATCCCGGCCAATGTATGCGGAGCTGGGGATGTGCTGGGTGACATTGCCTACTGTGCGTAGGCGCACCTTAGCCTGCCAGCCCCCCGTCCATATCCCCCTGTACCCAAAGTCCCTCTCCAGCTCCCCTATCACATCCCCATACCTCCTCAGCCAGATCTTAAGGTCTGCGGGGGGATGGACTCGTTCTCTATGAGAATGGTGACCTTGCAGACCCCAGGCCTAGACACGGGCACTGCCCGAAACCCCTCCCACATCCCTGTGGCATCCCTAAACTTTTCCCAGAACTCGTCTAGCTCCTGGGGCCTCATGAAGCTGATGGTATAATCTTTGAATACTTTGTTATGCACAAAACAATAAATATCATTTGCAGTGAAGCCCATATCACAGATCTTATCAACGACAATATTTCCTTCAGGCAAGGGACCCTCCCCCTCCCACTGCAACCGCACCACATTCCTGCGCCTCCCCGAGTCTGCGGGGTAGATCCTCCCACGTCGGGGGTAATTCCCCACTGCAGGCTTGTCACCCACACGCGCCCCACTCACTGCCACCTTCGCCACATTCACACTGCCAGGCCCTTTAGCCTTGCCACGGACAATATTAGCAAAGCTTTGGCCACTCACTCCCGCCACCTCATTCACTGCACTCACACCCGCCGCTGTGGCATTAACTGCACCAGTTGGGTCATTCACCCCTGCACCCACAGCTCTTGTACCTGCACCCACAGCACTTGTACCTGCACCCACAGCACTCGTACCTGCACCCACAGGTCTCGTACCTGCACCCACAGCACTCGTACCTGCACCCACAGCACTCGTACCTGCACCCACAGGTCTCGTACCTGCACCCACAGCACTCGTACCTGCACCCACAGCACTTGTATCTGCACCCACATTCACCTCTTGCACAACAGCATTTGACCCTTGCACAGTTGGACCCGAGCCCCCCAACACTTTCCCCCCACACACATTTACACCCACAGAATTCACATTCCCAGTGCACTCACCAGCCTCAGGCAGTCGCTCACCGATCCCCTCACTGCAGTCACGCCCACGCACACTTGCACCATTGGAAATGGCAGCAGTTGGAATTGCTGAACTACAAGAGTCCGCTGCAGAGTCTTTTGCAGCCGCCTTCTTCCTGCCAGATTTAGGAGCAGGCTTGGTCTCCTTCTTCTTGTTTCCCTTTCGCTGTTCCTCCTGCTGCTCAGCGACTGCAGCTTTGCCTTCATGGTTCCGCTCCGAGTTGTTCCCATCACAACTGGCTTTTTCCTGGTCTGGGAGAGACACAGTAGTGGATGTAATGGCCTCTGGTTGCTGTGAGATGTCACCCTCAGGGCCCGCTAGTTGTTCTGCACCGATGTTTGCAGCAGTGTGGCAAACTGACTCCCTTTCAGCCATGTTCTGCGCCGGCTGCCCTGCATTCCTCCCAGATGGCAGATTCTCACTTTTCCCTGCTGCAGCCACATTGGCATTTGCTTTTTGTGCCCAACTGGCCAACGCAGCAGGGGCTGACTGCACCCCAACATCCTCAGCTGACTGAGGGGCAGCCTGGGAGACACCCATAGACATAGGCTGATTTTGGGGTGAGGGCAGGACAGGGAAATCAGATTCTGTGTAGACAAAGCTACTTACTTCCAGCTGCTGTTTCTTTTCCTTTGCTTTCACCTTTTCCTTGGGGTCAATATCTTCAATTTCTTCCATAGAAAAGACCATTTTTTGCGGCCTCAGGGAGCAAGGAGACTCCACCTGCCTGATCTCCCTTAGGAGGCCCGGTGTACCTGAGGGGGTACCAGTGGGGGTACCAGTAGGAGTGCCAGTGGGTGTTCCTTGGCACTTTGGAGCTGGCCGGTTTGGCTGGAGGGCCCCAGAGCTTTCAGGCTCCTCATCGCTGGACACCTCAGTAATGGCTCTGCTTCTCAGCGATGCCCTGTATTTTTCCTCCTGGCGCCTCTGCTCCATCTCGCGGAACCGCTCGGCATTATCAAACGATTCCTTTACCGCACCGATTCCCTTGCCAAGGAAGTCCAGCTCCCGCTCCAGAGTGCGCTGCTTGTCGCACAGGGCAGCAATCTCTACCTTCTTGCGGGGCCGGGCCAGGCTGTAGGCCTTAGCGCACTCGTACCTCTTGGTCTTTATTAGAGATTTCAGTGACGCAAGCTCAGCCCTTTTCTCCTTAAACTTCTGAATTCCCTTGGCCAGATTTTCCTGGAATCCCGGTTCATGCGGCAGCATATCAGGGTTAAACCCCGCAACTTGCACTGGGGACTCCGCTTGGGGCCCCTCAGAAACTCCTCCTTCTGCAGAAGCACCCCGAGGCCTAGGTGACTCAGATGAGGCCTGGGGCTTTCCTGGATCAGCATCCTTGGGCGCACCACACCCTCCAGGGCTGCAATTGCTCATGATTGAGCTCAACGAGCACCACACAACCTGCGATCAGCACCCAGCAGCACACACGGTCAGGTGAGCACTAGTGGGCGGTTCCTGCTGAATTGTGCTTAGTACAAGGGAATCCCTATGCTGCCATAGTTTTATGGTATCTCTATGTACAGGCTATGAGCAAACTTAGGGGGCTGTTCCTGCTGAATTATGCTTAGTACAGGGGAATCCCTATGTCCCATAGTGTTATGGTATCTCTCTGTACAGACTATGAGCAAACTTATGGGGCTGTTCCTGCTGAATTGTGCTTAGTACAGGGGAATCCCTATGTGCCATAGTTTTATGATATCTCTCTGTACAGGCTATGAGCAAACTTAGGGGGCTGTTCCTGCTGAATTGTGCTTAATACAGGGGAATCCCTATGCTGCCATAGTTTTATGGTATCTCTCTGTACAGACTATGAGCAAACTTATGGGGCTGTTCCTGCTGAATTGTGCTTAGTACAAAATAATACTTAGCATAGTTTACTGGTGCTCTGTACGTAAGATTAAAGGAGACAAGTAGGATAAATGAAAAAAAAAACCCAATCTTGTGGGCAATTATGAATAATATACAATGCTGGTTTACTTTAAAATGTATCCTGTCTGTAATAATGGCCCCTTTATTGGAACTCCCTATAGATCCTCTCAGGTCCCTGTCCATGTTTCATATGAGGGGTGGGCGTGTCCTAATAGTCTCTGCCAGAAGCACAGAAGGAAGGGAATAGCCAATCACAGCCCTGCAGTAACACAAGCAGACGTCAGTTCCCTATCAGGTCAGCCTAGCTGCTGATTGGTTCCTATCCTATACTGCAGTGTGTGAGTCCCGCCGGCCCCCCTGCACAGTCTGGGAAAGGAGGCAGCAAGAAGTGGAACAGATGGGCGGGACTAGTGGGGATTTTCGAGAATTTTTCAAAAAATCACCCGGAAACACTGCTTTTTAAAGCACATTCCATCTATATTGAATACAAATCATTGGCACAATATTGTTTTTTCACACAATATGTCCCCTTTAAAATATGCAGGGGGGCTTTTCCTGCAGAATTGTACTTGGCAAAGGAGAATACCCATGTTAACATAATGTAACGGTATTTTGGTATATGGGTCCTAGGGGGCTTGATGGTATAGAGATCCACTTAGGACTGATGGTATAGAGATACCACAAATTATGTTAAGGCACAACAAGGCCCCTTCTCAGAACTTTATACTGTAACCCAATAGGACAGCTGCAACTAAACCAAAATGGGGAAAAAGAAACAAAAATAGCAAAAATTGTGAATACACCTCTTGCTATTTTCATTAGAAGATGTATTTTGCCTTTTTGAGCTTTAGCCTATAGCAAGGGTGGCCAAAACGTCAATCGCGGTCCACCAGTCGATCCCTCGTTGATTTCTGGTCGAAACTGGGAAATGCTGTGGTTCCGCTCTTTTATTGGGTATGCATATGTACGCTGCGTCGTGTACATACGCAGGGAGGGGCCAAAAGTCGACCGCGGGGGGAAAAAGTCTGGGCAACCTTGGCCTATAGGATAAACCCATGTAAATTGGATTTTTTTTTAGGAGTTTGGAATTTATTCCCAGAATTCCTTTTGTTTCTTTGCCTTTTAAACATGAATTCAAGCAAACCCGACCCTATAGGAAACTAACAGAAACAGCACCGTGCCATGGTGATACATATTTAATAAATAATAATAAAATATGTGCCCAATCTGTGCCCCGTATGCAATTAGCGGCGTTACATAAGTAAATATCTATATAAGACGTTACATAACTGCTGCATACCAGCGCTGGGTTATAGATTTTTTTACGACCCCGCGTTTTAATGAAATTTCTGGATTTTATTGTTCGACCACAAAAGCTTATGAGCTGTGTTTTATTTAGGAGAGCGCCGCTTTGGGCCGTAGGAAAATGCTTAGCTGACATGTAGGGGTGGGTGGTGGGGAAAAAAAAAAATCTCTGCGTTGCTTGGCAAACTGCTGAATATCAATGACAGTCTCTCCGCTCACTGCAATAGCACTGCAGTCATCATGGATCATTATTGTGCGCAGCCCGTGCCAACGCCGAGCCCCACATAAACCACTCCGCCAGCCGACTAAATATCGATAAGTTAAGCACAGGGTACGGAGCCGGGTCCCTCCCTCACACCGGGGTATTTATAGAAGGATGCTCTGCGTTCCGCAGTGTTAACAGATCACAGGGTGGGATGCTCTGCGCTGTACGGAGGAGGCAGGTTACCTGGCAACGACTGCTCGGAAGATCCTCAAAATGAAATTCAGGCTTCAGCCTATGCTCAGTCATTTGGGGCGGAATAAAGCTTCTGTAATAATCAATGCAGATTAAAGGGGAAGCGCGTCTGATATCAATTTTACAATTCACCAGAATGTACCTTCCTCAGAAATAAAATATTTAAAGAGGCAGGTCGCCTTACAATTAACCCCAAATTGTTGCCTGGTTGTTTAACCCTCAAGCAGGTTAATCCTGAGGCTCCTTATTAAGTTATTAATATTATTGATCATTTATCTGTGATCATCTTTTAATCATCTCCTAGTCTGTGAAATATCCGTCTGGGGTTAATACCCTTTAAACAGCAAACTAAAGCAATGTAGAGCAAATATGTTTAGACTGTAAGCTCAGTCGAGCAGAACCCACTTTACCTGCCTTATTGATCAATATTGTGTATGTTTAATGTATACACCCATCTACTGTACAGCACTGAAAAATATATTGGTGTTTTATAAATACAGGTATGGGACCTGTTATTCAGAATGCTCGGGACCTGGGGTTTTCCGGATAAGGGATCTTTCTGTCATTGGATCTCCACAATTTAAGTCTGCTAAAAATCATTTAAATACTGAATAAACCCAATAGGGCTGTTCTGCCCCCAATAAGGGGTAATTATATCTTAGTTGGGATCAAGTACAGGTACTGTTTTATTATTACAGAGAAAAGGGAATCATTTAACCATGAAATAAACCCAATAGGGCTGTTCTGCCCCCAATAAGGGGTAATTATATCTTAGTTGGGATCAAGTACAGGTACTGTTTTATTATTACAGAGAAAAGGGAATCATTTAACCATGAAATAAACCCAATAGGGCTGTTCTGCCCCCAATAAGGGGTAATTATATCTTAGTTGGGATCAAGTACAGGTACTGTTTTATTATTACAGAGAAAAGGGAATCATTTAACCATTAAATAAACCCAATAGGGCTGTTCTGCCCCCAATAAGGGGTAATTATATCTTAGTTGGGATCAAGTACAGGTACTGTTTTATTATTACAGAGAAAAGGGAATCATTTAACCATTAAATAAACCCAATAGGGCTGTTCTGCCCCCAATAAGGGGTAATTATATCTTAGTTGGGATCAAGTACAGGTACTGTTTTATTATTACAGAGAAAAGGGAATCATTTAACCATTAAATAAACCCAATAGGGCTGTTCTGCCCCAATAAGGGGTAATTATATCTTAGTTGGGATCAAGTACAGGTACTGTTTTATTATTACAGAGAAAAGGGAATCATTTAACCATTAAATAAACCCAATAGGGCTGTTCTGCCCCAATAAGGGGTAATTATATCTTAGTTGGGATCAAGTACAGATACTGTTTTATTATTACAGAGAAAAGGGAATCATTTAACCATGAAATAAACCCAATAAGGCTGTTCTGCCCCAATAAGGGGTAATTATAGCTTAGTTGGGATCAAGTACATGGTTCTGTTTTATTATTACAGAGAAAAAGGGTATTCCGGATAAGGGGTCTTTCCGTAATTTAGATCTCCATACCTTAAGTCTGCTAAAAATCAATAAACCATTAATTAAACCCAATAGGATTGTTTTGAATCCAATAAGGATTATTTATATCTTAGTTGGGATGAAGTACAGGTACTGTTTGATTACTACAAAGAAAAAGAAAATCAGTTTTAAAATTCTGAATTATTTGATTAAAATGGAGTCTATGGGAGACAGGCTTTCTGTAATATTTGTTTTATTTGGTAGTAAATCTTGTTTTTATTCAACCAAAACTTGCCCCCAAGTCAGGAATTCAAAAATAACTCCCTGGTTTGGGGGCACTGAGAGCAACATCCAAGGGGTTGGGGAGCAACATGTTGCCCTGAGCCACTGGTTGGGGATCCCTGCCTTAGAGTGAGAACCAAACACAGGGCATAACGGCTACCCAGCCTTTATGGGCATCACCTGACTTGCCGGTACCAGTTGGACACCAGTCCTACTGTAATGTTACCCCATGTACCTAGTGAATGTACCCTAAGCCTTCCCACCAGGGGATCTTACAAAACAACATGACCAACATACTTTAGAGACCCTCCTATAAATGTTTTTGTTTGTGCTGGTTCCACCTACAGATTGCATTGAAATGGAGGCCCTGAAAGAACCTGACTTTTCCCAATGAAATTGTTTAGGCCGAGTGGATTCCATAGAATCAACTGTACAGAACAATCTAATTGTATGTAGCCAGTGTAGCTGTGGAACTATAAGCAGTGATGGAATTTATAGGGAGGCAATAGATATGGTATGGTGGGTGCCTATGTATAGCTATATATTTATATATGCAATATAACGGTACATTATCTACACTGGCACATACACATTTTCCTCACTGTATAATTTACTCCACCTTATTTATTTCATCACCATTAGAAATACCATTGCCCCCCCCCCACCCAGATTCTTTCTTCATCTAATAATGAGTATCAGCAATTACCTAGTAAATCTTGTATTGATAATGCTCTGTTTAAGCAGCTTGATCAATGAAGTGGCTTTTTCTCATTAGGTTTTCCAGTTCCCGACCGGACAGAGAGAGATGTCTATCCTATAATCAGCGATTTTCTGCAAGATTATTTTATATAATGCTAATTAGCGAAGGAGATCAGTGTTAAATGGGGCTATAGGGGAATGAAATTGGAATCAGTTTTTCCACATTTCCCATCCCATTTATTCTTTACACAGAAGGAGATATTCATTATTGCATTGTCTCGAGTTTGCCTGTCTGGTATTTTACTGTGGTGCCAGTGAATAGAATTCTGCAGCCAGTGATACATTTATTTTAATATAATACACCAAGCTGGTACACGCAAAGGTGGTAAAGCGAAGGGCCCAGACTAAAGAACGATAGATAGATTGATAGATAGATAGTTAGATAGACAGACAGACAGACAGACAGTTAGATAGATAGATAGATAGATAGATAGATAAATAGACAGACAGACAGACAGTTAGATAGATAGATAGTTAGATGATAGATAGTTAGATAGACAGACAGACAGACAGACAGACAGACAGTTAGATAGATAGATAGATAGATAGATAGATAGTTAGATAGACAGACAGACAGACAGACAGACAGACAGATAGTTAGATGATAGTTAGATAGATAGATAGATAGACAGACAGACAGTTAGATAGATAGATAGTTAGATGATAGATAGATAAATAGTGATTAGGGATTAGTGAATCTGTCCAGTTTGGCTTTGCCGTAAAATTCGCAAAACAGCGAAAAAACCACAAAACACGTTTGTCGTGAAATTTGTTTGTCGCGCCTATTTTGACACATTTGACGCAACTGCAACTTTTTTTGACGCGCAACAAATTTTTGCGCAGGTGAATTTTTTCAGAAGTTTTTCTAATCAATTTGCCAATGGCAAAATGTGGAAATTCACCGCAAATCCATGCATGGTGAAAAAATTCGCTCCTCACTAATAGTGATAGATACAGGTAGATAGATAGATAGATAGATAGATAGATGATATGTGAATAGATAGATAGATAGATAGATGATAGATAGATAGATAGATAGATTATAGATAGATAGATAGATAGATAGATAGATAGATAAAAGATAGATAGATAGATAGATAGATAGATGATAGATAGATAGATAGATGATATATAAATAGATAGATAGATAGATGATATATAAATAGATAGATAGATAGATAGATGATAGATAGATGATTAGAGATGTAGCGAACTGTTTGCCGGCGAACTTTGGGTTTGCCACGTTTTTTTTTGGCGCCGCATTTTTTCGCCTTGGTTTTTCCGCCGTGTTTTTCGCTTCGTTTTATCGCCTATGCATATACATAGGAATAGCTTGCGGGTTTTTTTTGGCGTTATTTTTTGGCGTTTTTTTTACAAAGTATTTTTCAGAGAAGTTTTTGCCCTTGATCCCCCTCCTGCATGCCCCTGTCCAGGTCGTGGCACCCTTTAAACAACTTTAAAATCAGTTTTCTGGCCAGAAATGGCTTTTCTAGATTTTAAAGTTCGCCTTCCCATTGAAGTCTATGGGGTTCGCAAAGTTCGCGAATATTCGCGAGTTTTGGCGAAAGTCCGCGAACGGGTTCGCGAACATTTTCGGCGATGTTCGCTACATCACTATAGATGATAGATAGATAGATAGATAGACTGATTGATAGATTGATTGATACGAGAGATAGATAGATGATAGATAATTAATAGATAGATAGATAGATAGATAGATTGATAGATATGAGAGATGATAGATAGATAGATAGATAGATATCAGAGATGATAGATAGATAGATAGATAGATAGATATCAGAGATGATAGATAGATAGATAGATAGATAGATAGATAGATAGATAGATAGATAGATATCAGAGATGATAGATAGATAGATGATAGATGGATGGATAGATAGATAATTTGTCTTTAGACGCTGTTAAACCCAATATGAGATCCAAAGGGCTGTCATAGAAAAAACATTAGGAGTGGACAAATCAACAGTCTGAGCCATTCTTTAAAAATGGAACCACTGGTGAGCTTAGTAACATGAACATACCTGGACGACCACGGAAGAAAACTAGTAGAGCTTCCAGGAGGCAGGTGTATTAAGAGAAGACATGATGATTTACTATAAGGAGCAAACCACTGGTGAGCAACAGTGGAACATCCTTCAATGGCCAAGTCAGCCACCTGACCTGAACCCAACCAAACAAGCATTTCACTTGCTGAAGACAAAACTAAAGGAAGACCAACAAAAAAGCAGCTGATGCAGTGAAGGCCTGGCAAAGCATCGCTAGGGAGGAAGCCCCTTGTATTAAAATCTAACTCTGAACTTCATTTCAAATCCATTGCAGTGGCATACAGAGCCAAACTGATGAAAATTCTGTCATAGTCCAAAAATTTATGGACCTGACAGTGTATATAATGAGTAATGTTCCCCCTGTTGTAAAATATAAGGATATTATGAGTCACTAAGGAGTTCCATGGCCATATAAATGCACAAGACCAAAGATTGAGTGCTTTTATACATGGAACTGCTGATATCCTTATATTTTACAACAGGGGGAACATTACTCATTATATACACTGTCAGGTCCATAAATACTTTTATTTTATTTTTTTTATAATAAACATGTTTAAATTAGTTACATGGCAAAAATCATCGATTATTACTATCACTAAGATCTGTTTATAAGCATATGATTTACAGCATATTCATGTTTTGTTATTTTATACATATATAATGGTCCTTTTAGTGTCTGCACTCCAATGCAAACTATTAACAAGTTGGGGTGCACAGTCAAATCAAATGTATAAAAATTATTTTCAGACCAGCACACCTTTATAAAAATTCATGCCTTTATTATAAGCCCATTGTACAAAAAGTCTGATGCTTATTATGACCTTTTTCACGGTCATAATAAGGGTGAGCCATTTTCAATCACAATGACAGTGCTGGTCCTGTTTGCAAAATTTATATTAAATATATATAAGCAGTTATTCTCCCACAGGATGGCAACTTGCCTTGTTTGATCCCATCAGTCTCCTAATGTGTTATAGTGCATTTTGAGAACCCAGAAGGGTACATGGCCCAGTATTCCAGTAGGCATGAAATGATATCACTGGGGGCACCTGAATATGGCCATACATGCCATATATACATGCCATATGTTCTCTATAGCAGGGAGTATGCCTGTGATTCTGACATATACCAAGAGAAGCCAGGGATCTATGTTAACATAGATATTCCCCAGTACTAAGCACAATTTAATATGAAAATAGTGTGGCGACTCAAATCATATTCCTCCATCTTGTCGGTTAATTGCTTCAGAGCAACCTGCCTCCTAATCTTCACCCACCCACGAGCAGATCCTCTCCCGATATGACCACCTACGGGTGGCCAATATCGGGCTAATTCGGTTGTTTGAATTAAAACGGCAGGTATAGGTGCTGTCGGTTTAGGGACCGCATCCACGAGCCAATACGGTCCCCAATCTGACGGAAAAAATCAAACCTGCCCGATCGAGATCTGATGATTTCAGGATGTCGGTCGGGGAGGCCCGTCGTTTGTGCCCACACACGGTCAGATAAGCTGCTGAATTAGTCTAAGGGTGAAGACACACTGAGCTACTAGTAGTCATGGCTACTAAAACAGACAATGCTGATCATTTACTGATAATTGTCTCTACGTGTGTTTTAGCGGAGGCAATTCTCAGTATTGTCTATGGCAGGGGATTTTTTGCTGTTTAGTAGCCGTAACAAGTAGCTGCTACTAAGTAGCCCTGTGTGTCTTTACCCTAACGGACCAATATCAACAGCTTAAATCAGCCTGTGTTACACTTTACATGTGAACGGATGCTTTTCACAATATTGAGAAGGCAGACCAATAAACCAAAGTTAAGGTCCCTATACACGGGCTGATTGTAGCTGCCAATATCAGTCCCTTGGACCAATTTGACATCTTATTGGCCCGTGTAGGGGCAGCAACGACTGGCCTGCCCGACCGATATCTGGCCTGAAATCGGCCAGATATTGATCGGTCAGGTTAAAAGATTTAGTCGGATCAGGGACCGCATCAGCTCGTTGATGTTGTCCCCAAACCAACTGCGCCCTTAACAGTCGTTCTAATTTGGCCCCAGGGCCAAACGACTGAGTTAGCCTATATTCCCATAATATTGCCCACCCGTAGGTGGGGATATCGGGAGAAGATCCGTTCACTTGGCGACCTCGCCAGGCGAGCGGATCGTTAGGTGTATGGGCACCTTTACTTACCCTTCCCCACACACCATCTTGCCTTACTACACACACTACCCCCCCAACTACAGCCCCATATAAGAAAGGAGATAGGTGCCTCCTGTTTCTCAGAGCTTTGCTACCAACCCCTTATAAACATCTTTGTCCCAGGGCTGTTATGACATGTGTGCATTTCTATGCTCTTACTACACTGCCTTTAGAGCTTTTTGCCTGTGCTTCCTTATCATGTCTAGTTTGCTTGCTACATAATTTAGAGTCAGAAAGTGAGATAAAGCTAATAATGTCAAAATGATAAAGTAGCTGATCTTAAAAGGGTAGCCTCAGCAGTCATGCTCTGCTCGGCTTAGCACTTAATGAAGCAGAGTGGAGCTTTCGGGAAATCCCTAGGCTATATTGTTTTCTCTATAAAATGTCATTAAGGACAAGTAGCCAACTAGCCAGTCAGATGAACGCAATCTTAGCAGTCTGTTCTGCAGGCCATACACAGTAGTCTGTGCTCCCTCTTTAGGTTTAAAAACATTTCCATCATATATCGAATTTTAGCAACCAAAGCTAATGCCCGAAGATCAAAGGCAAAGTTAGATTTAAGTATAAAGCCGGCCATACACATTAAGGTTTTTAAAAAATCTTTTCGTTATTGTAGGACCAAGCTTATACTGAAACAATCGTTTAAAAGTACGATTTATCCATCAGCAAAAATAACCATTTCAAGCAATATCGGCTAGTTACAAACAACTGATGCAGAGAGTGCAATTTGAGACAATTTGCAACTGGTCTTCATTTTTTATTATTTTTAGTATTTCCAGTTTTTTAATGTATTTGGCTTTGTTTGTTCATCAGCTCTCCAGTTTGGAATTTCAGCAGCTATCTGGTTGCTAGGGTGCAATGTAACCTAGCAACCAGGCAGTTTGAAAGAGAGACTGGAATGTGTACAAAGGAGAGGCTAAATACAAAGTAATTAAATAAATAAAAGTAATAAAAAGTAACAATAACATTGAAGCCTCACTCACAGGGCAATTGTGTTCTTTTTTTAATCGCCAGGGTCAGTGACTCCCATTTTGGAAGCTGGAAAGAGCCAGAAGAGAAAGGCAAATAATTGAAAAATTACAAAAAAGTGAAGACCAACTGAAAAGTTGCTGAGAATAGGCCATTCTATAACATACTAATCGTTAGTTAACCTGAAGGTGTACAACCCCATTAACAGCAGGCTAATAAATTATTTTAGTTTCCCTAATGTCTATTTTGGTTTTTTAACCCAATGTGACCCTGGCCAGACACCCCCTGATCAATCTAAACCCCCAGGCACTTTCCAGTGAGCACTTTTTTTGAAACCCCTGATTTAGGACCATTGAGAGGTATGTGTTATAGTATGCACCCAGGGTTGCTTTTAGTTATATGCATCTTTATGGGGGTCCAAAAGCCCAACAAAAATTCAAACAGGGGGATTGTTTCTTTCCAGACCCCATAAAGGGGAACTCCACCCAAACACAACTTAACCTTTCTGAATACAATTTCAAGCAACTTTGCAATATACATCAATTAAAAAATACACACCCTTTTCATGATGTTTAATGTAATAATCTGGTTTGGAACAGTTCCCTAAGCCCCGCCCCCTGTTCCATAAGCCCCGCCCCCTGTTCCCCTGCAGATCTGGCTGACTACTTTGTGACTCAAATAAATGTAACAGTAGTCGCCTGTCCCTCAGCCTGCCTTCAGCCTGCCTCCTCCCAATCCCACAATTCCCTGCTGCACACGTGATGTCAATAAGGAAAGGAACATCCCAGTGCAATGCATTGTGGGTTATGTAGTTCCTGCATGCTGTCTGTAAGCTGTGGAGAAGTTGTTACAATTTGTAACATCAGTGTTTTAGTCCCTCCTCCCCTGCCAGGATTTCAAATGATGCAGAAAGAGTAGAACTGTTTTGCAGCTGGATTTCAGCATATAAAATGGGATTTATTCCTACTGTTTAAAGGAACAGATTACAGGGATAGGGATATTAGGGGTTTCTGTGTTGTGTGGGGCTCTTTAACAAATTTTGATTTGGAAGCTGGAGTTCCCCTTTAACACTTGAGCTGCTGGTTGGTGCCAGTGTACAGTGTATGGTGGGCTAATGGGTTCAGTTTTGTGAAATATATTAAATATAAATGTCAAGTAAGGGCATGGTGTAACTCAGCACAAAGTAACTGAACTATTTAAAGACACATGCAGACGACAATATTTTGGTTCAGGTATCTAAAAATATGTATGTTTGCCCCACTGGGGCTGCTTATTTGGGCCGCCATTGATCTCTGCTCTGTGCTGACTCACAGCCAATGACGCGCTGCTTTGCTGACTAATTCCCGGGGAAATATTATCTGCCTTTCTGGCCGGCATGATAGATTCAATTTGAAAAGATGTCACACTTCTCAGGGAACATAACGAGGGCACAGGAAAGGTCCCGGGCGCAATGACGCACAGGGGGAGCGCATCCAGGTTGGTACACAGTATGTTGACTCAGGGCTCCTATTAGGATCCTCGCGCTGCTGTACAAATAACACGCTCCAATTCCTAGAAGTATATTCGCAGTTTAACCCTGTCTCCGGTTGGGATGCGGCGAGGCAGATAAGTGCCAAAGCGTGACCAACACTAGAGAGAGAGGTGTAAAGGAGATGTGTGTTGAGAAGAAAATGACTGGCTCCCTTGCGTTGCTCTCACAATGCTGTTACCCGCAAGTTTGTTTGCGGTGGTGATGTGAGAAGTGTGTTATCTGTAAGAGTCCTGCCAAGTGGTGTATGTGTATCCACTGGTACGGACACTGGTACGGACACTGGTACGGACACTGGTACACACACTGGTACAGACACTGGTACACACACTGGTACGGACACTGGTACGGACACTGGTACACACACTGGTACAGACACTGGTATGGACACTGGTACGGACACTGGTACACACACTGGTACACACACTGGTACAGACACTGGTACAGACACTGGTACGGACACTGGTATGGACACTGGTACGGACACTGGTACACACACTGGTACAGACACTGGTACACACACTGGTACACACACTGGTACACACACTGGTACAGACACTGGTATGGACACTGGTACACACACTGGTACAGACACTGGTACACACACTGGTACACACACTGGTACACACACTGGTACAGACACTGGTACACACACTGGTACACACACTGGTACGGACACTGGTACACACACTGGTACGGACACTGGTACACACACTGGTACAGACACTGGTACAGACACTGGTACAGACACTGGTACACACACTGGTACAGACACTGGTACACACACTGGTACACACACTGGTACAGACACTGGTACACACACTGGTACACACACTGGTACAGACACTGGTACAGACACTGGTACACACACTGGTACAGACACTGGTACACACACTGGTACACACACTGGTACAGACACTGGTACGGACACTGGTACGGACACTGGTACACACACTGGTACAGACACTGGTACACACACTGGTACACACACTGGTACAGACACTGGTACACACACTGGTACACACACTGGTACAGACACTGGTACGGACACTGGTATGGACACTGGTACGGACACTGGTACACACACTGGTACAGACACTGGTACACACACTGGTACAGACACTGGTATGGACACTGGTACACACACTGGTACACACACTGGTACACACACTGGTACACACACTGGTACAGACACTGGTACACACACTGGTACACACACTGGTACGGACACTGGTACACACACTGGTACGGACACTGGTACACACACTGGTACAGACACTGGTACAGACACTGGTACAGACACTGGTACACACACTGGTACAGACACTGGTACACACACTGGTACACACACTGGTACAGACACTGGTACACACACTGGTACACACACTGGTACAGACACTGGTACACACACTGGTACAGACACTGGTACACACACTGGTACACACACTGGTACAGACACTGGTACGGACACTGGTACGGACACTGGTACACACACTGGTACAGACACTGGTACACACACTGGTACAGACACTGGTACACACACTGGTACACACACTGGTACAGACACTGGTACAGACACTGGTACGGACACTGGTACGGACACTGGTACACACACTGGTACAGACACTGGTACACACACTGGTACACACACTGGTACAGACACTGGTATGGACATCGGTACAGACAGCGGTACAAACAAGAAAAGAGAATCATTTAAACATGAAATAAACCCAATAGGGCTGTTCTGCCCCCAATAAGGGGTAATTATATCTTAGTTGGGATCAAGTACAGGTACTGTTTTATTATTACAGAGAAAAGGGAATCATTTAACCATGAAATAAACCCAATAGGGCTGTTCTGCCCCCAATAAGGGGTAATTATATCTTAGTTGGGATCAAGTACAGGTACTGTTTTATTATTACAGAGAAAAGGGAATCATTTAACCATTAAATAAACCCAATAGGGCTGTTCTGCCCCAATAAGGGGTAATTATATCTTAGTTGGGATCAAGTACAGGTACTGTTTTATTATTACAGAGAAAAGGGAATCATTTAACCATTAAATAAACCCAATAGGGCTGTTCTGCCCCCAATAAGGGGTAATTATATCTTAGTTGGGATCAAGTACAGGTACTGTTATATTATTACAGAGAAAAAGGAAATAATTTTTAAAATTTTCAATTATTTAATTAAAAAGGCAGATGGAGCTTCCTGGATAATGGGTTTCCGGATAATGGATCCCATACCTGTGCTATAAAGAGTTGGAAATACAGTACGGTATTTACATTACAATTACGGTTTTATTTTGGGGCTGAAATCCCCTTTTACACACTTAAGCACAGGAATAGGCAAATTCTTGCGTTTCAGTTGTTGCAGTACTACAACTCCCAACATTCCCTTTTATCCTAAAACAGAGCAATTCTGCAAACTCCAGTTGTACAACAGTGTAAGTGTTAAAGCATGCTAATCCCTTTTTTCCTGCAAGTTCCGCTCTATGGGAGACTGAGAGAAGTGTTATTTATTTCCACTCCTGTCTTGTCAGGGGCTTGCATTCATCTATGAAATGTCCTGTCAGAGGGTCATGCTAAACTACTTCTCTCAGCACACTGAAAAATGTACTCTGCTATCTGATATATTCACTGTGGGGGAAATATACCCTGCACACACACAGGCCTCAGTTTCCCTAATGGGAAGAAGCACACACTTAGTGGCAAACACACACAGTGCTATTATTCACACATCTACACAACTGTGAGCCGCTAACTTATACAGCCACAGTGTATTAGTATAATCGCATCTATCCGTCTAGCCCAATCAGAATCATCCCATAATATCCTATAATCCAGGTCTAGATGGGGCCACCTCCCCTTACAGATTCCATAAGGATGGCTGATCATGTGGATAATGCCCTGTATGCCTTTATATCAACTTTTTGGTATGATGTAGACAAAGTAGCCCAATGACCCGTAGTAAAACGTAGGGAAGCAGGGGCATGACAGACGCGTTGGACAGACTTAGCCACTCCCAGTTGCAGGTGATTGGTTAGTTTGTAAGGGGTATAAAATGCTGGTAACTGTTCCCGCTTCTCACTCCATTTTAGTCAGCATAGTAAAACGCCCACCCTCCCTCCCTATAGAAGTGGAGGTAGCGGAGTGTCGTTGGCGGGGTGATTACGTTGGGGGAAAACAATGGTTGGGTTAGGAGGGGAGTTTTATAGTTAAGTGGGGCTGGCATGCTTGGAACCTCAGGGGTAAGAAAGTGGATTAGGAGGTGAGTTTTATTGGGTAGTTGGTTCCGGGCCAGAAGGGCAGCTGGCAGCGCCAGTTGCGCTGCGCAGTTATTGGATTGTTACAGTGTTTGGCTATTTAAAAGTTGATTTGTTTGTTATACAAACATTTGTGTTATGTTTGAGATGTTGTTTCACATTTGTTATTTATGTTATGTTTTAAATTAAAACTTCACTTGTTGTTAATAAATTTTCTGCGGCCATTTTTATCCCAAGAATTGGTGTCTGTGTGTTTTATTGGGGATGGTAAGTAAAGAGGTAAAAGGGGGTTGTTGGTTGGGAGAAGGGCGGGTCAAGTTCCAACGTTACTCATGTCATGATATTCTGAAACAATTCGCAATTGGTTTTCATTTTTATTACAGGTATGGGATCCCTTATCCGGAAACCTGTTATCCAGAAAGTTCCGAATAACGGAAAGGCCCATAGACTCCATTATAAGCAAATAATTCTAATTTTTTAAAATGATTTCCTTTTCTCTGTAATAATAAAACAGTACCTGTACTTGATCTCAACTAAGATATAATTACCCCTTATTGGGGGCAGAACAGCCCTATTGGGTTTATTTCATGGTTAAATGATTCCCTTTTCTCTGTAATAATAAAACAGTACCTGTACTTGATCCCAACTAAGATATAATTACCCCTTATTGGGGGCAGAACAGCCCTATTGGGTTTATTTAATGGTTAAATGATTCCCTTTTCTCTGTAATAATAAAACAGTACCTGTACTTGATCCCAGCTAAGATATAATTACCCCTTATTGGGGCAGAACAGCCCTATTGGGTTTATTTAATGGTTAAATGATTCCCTTTTCTCTGTAATAATAAAACAGTACCTGTACTTGATCCCAGCTAAGATATAATTACCCCTTATTGGGGCAGAACAGCCCTATTGGGTTTATTTAATGGTTAAATGATTCCCTTTTCTCTGTAATAATAAAACAGTACCTGTACTTGATCCCAGCTAAGATATAATTACCCCTTATTGGGGCAGAACAGCCCTATTGGGTTTATTTAATGGTTAAATGATTCCCTTTTCTCTGTAATAATAAAACAGTACCTGTACTTGATCCCAACTAAGATATAATTACCCCTTATTGGGGCAGAACAGCCCTATTGGGTTTATTTAATGGTTAAATGATTCCCTTTTCTCTGTAATAATAAAACAGTACCTGTACTTGATCCCAACTAAGATATAATTACCCCTTATTGGGGCAGAACAGTCCTATTGGGTTTATTTAATGGCCAAGGCACACATACATGCTAGGCCCCATCAGCCAATGAATGGGCAGAGTTCTGCCTTTTGCTCCCACACTACTTCCTGTTACAGTTAGAGCTGCATCACTTCCTGTGAGGGAGCACACAGCCCATCACTAAATGGCGGCTCAAGGGAAAGGATGTAAAAGGGCAATATTTACTGATATATATATTCCAGTTTGGGGAGATTCTTTAATAGGCCACTTAATATAATATAAACTTGACATGAGTAACGTTGGATCTTGACCCGCCCTTCTCCCAACCAACACCCTCCTTTTTACCTGTTTACTTACCATCCCCAATAAACAACACGGACACCAATTCTTGGGATAAAATGGCCACAGATAATTTATTAACAACAATCAAAGTTTTAATTTAAAACATAACATATATAACAAATGTGAAACAACATTTCAAACATAACACAAATGTTTGTATAACAAACAAACCAACTTTTAAATAACCAAACACTGTAACAATCCAATAACTGCGCAGCGCAACTGGCGCTGCCAGCTGCCCTTATAGCCCGGAACCAACTACCCAACAAAATCACCTCCTAATCCACTTTCTTACCCCTGAGGTTCCAAGCATGCCAGTCCCACTTAACTATAAAACTCCCCTCCTAACCCAACCATTGTTTTCCCCCAACTTAATCACCCCGCCGACGACACTCCGCTATCTCCACCTCTATAGGGAGGGAGGGTGGGCGTTTTACTATGCTGACTAAAATGGATTGAGAAGCGGGAACAGTTACCAGCATTTTATACCCCTTACAAATCAACCAATCACCTGCAACTGGGAGTGGCTAAGTCTTACCAACGTATCTGTCATGCCCCTGCTTCCCTACGTTTTACTACGGGTCATTGGGCTACTGTCTGTTGGTTACGTATTCATTCTGGGGGTGTAGTTTCCCTTTAAGCCAGCTTGGGCTATGCATGGTAGACCTTCTTTCCCAAGAAAATTATATCACACTAATGATATAAAAGATGATCAATGACAATAGAACCCAGTCTTTAAGGGGTCTGAGAGGGGGGCAATTCATATGTTGCTTGATAGCCTGAGGAACGGGGGCCCAAACTACTTTATAATAATAGGGCCCCTCCTTTGTCTCAGTTTCGCCACCAAGAAGCAGTCAGATCTGAACATTGTGCCGTATGGGCAGTCCCTAGGTGTGGCAGTCAGCGCTAACCATACACTTTCTCGCGCTCTCATTATCACAGGCATATGACAAGAGCACTTACTGCATATTAGAATCACTTTCCCATGTAAAACAACTGACAAGTTCCTGTACCCTAAGCCATGTGTTTTCACTAGCAGCCAATGCCATTGTGTTCTTTACTTACTTTATACAAATTCTCCGCTTCACGGAGCGACTGTCAGCGCTGGGGGCTGGATCTTCACACCCGTATCAATTTCGACAGAATTCTGCATTCAGTAAACAAAACACACCCGAGATCTTGCATCAACTTCCACACAACTTACTCGCTGTTCCCTGGGGTTCCTTTCTTAGATTTACTGGAAAATTAAATGTATTACACTGATACACAGGCACTCTGTATATGGGATATTGTACCCCCCTACTGTGAAACATAGGGGCAATTAAAAATCACCAACAGGTTTCATAACTATTAAAAATACAGGTCAGAAAACTGTGAATATTATTTGTGTATTTATAATCGATAATGTCTCTCCCTACTAGAATTTGTAAGGAGTTCTGTGCCCATATAAAGGCACAAGGTTGAGTTATACAGGGAACTCTGAGTATCACTCATGTATTATAAGGGATACTGTACCCCCTACTGTAAATGATAAGGATATTAGCAGTCACTGAGGGGTTCTGTGCCCATATAAAGGCACAAGGCTGCAGGCTGAGTTATACAGGGAACTCTGAGTATCACTCATGTATTATAAGGGGTAATGTACCCCCTACTGTAAATGATAAGGATATTAGAAGTCACTGAGGGGTTCTGTGCCCATATAAAGGCACAAAACTGCAGGCTGAGTTATACAGGGAACTCTGAGTATCACTCATGTATTATAAGGGATACTGTACCCCCTACTGTAAATGATAAGGATATTAGCAGTCACTGAGGGGTTCTGTGCCCATATAAAGGCACAAGGCTGCAGGCTGAGTTATACAGGGAACTCTGAGTATCACTCATGTATTATAAGGGGTAATGTACCCCCTACTGTAAATGATAAGGATATTAGAAGTCACTGAGGGGTTCTGTGCCCATATAAAGGCACAAAACTGCAGGCTGAGTTATACAGGGAACTCTGAGTATCACTCATGTATTATAAGGGATAATGTACCCCCTACTGTAAATGATAAGGATATTAGCAGTCACTGAGGGGTTCTGTGCCCATATAAAGGCACAAGGCTGCAGGCTGAGTTATACAGGGAACTCTGAGTATCACTCATGTATTATAAGGGATAATGTACCCCCTACTGTAAATGATAAGGATATTAGCAGTCACTGAGGGGTTCTGTGCCCATATAAAGGCACAAGGCTGCCGGCTGAGTTATACAGGCAACTCTGAGTATCACTCATGTATTATAAGGGATAATGTACCCCCTACTGTAAATGATAAGGATATTAGCAGTCACTGAGGGGTTCTGTGCCCATATAAAGGCACAAGGCTGCAGGCTGAGTTATACAGGGAACTCTGAGTATCACTCATGTATTATAAGGGATAATGTACCCCCTACTGTAAATGATAAGGATATTAGCAGTCACTGAGGGGTTCTGTGCCCATATAAAGGCACAAGGCAAAATGCCCATAAGCTACAATTCATTTGGCACAAGAAAAAACACCCATTGTCTCCAATGCATTTGGTGCGAGAAAAAACACATTAAAAAAAACATTGATTTCAATTCATTTGGAAAAATGTTGCCATTTTGGGAATTTTTCCCGTGGTTTTGCAAATTTTTCAGCAAAGCAAAGTGACCCAGTTTCGCTATTTATCACATGAAAACCTATGGGCAAAATTCAGTTTTGAGAAGAATAAACTTTGTTTTTCCTAATTTAGGTCCAGTTTTTTTCCATAGACTTCAATAGGGGTTTTCACATGATTATAAGTGAGATAAACTGAATTACTGTGTTTCCCTAGGGTGGAACGCATCAAATATCTACCGCAGGGAAATGCACCTTAATGCATTTTTCTCTGTTTCAAATGCAACTCTCTATTCTACTGAACTATTAATGCATCAAGCGCATGTAAATGCAGCATGGCCTGTCTAAAAAAATGCGATGAAACACAAATGGAGTAAAACGCAATTCTAAACGCTCATGTGTACCACCAGGCAGAATATAATGGAATCAATCGCCATATCAATCTCAGTGAGGTTTTGACCAGGACAGTAGTGATGAGCGAATCTGTCCAGTTTCGCTTTGCCAAAAAATTTGTGAATCTTTTAAAAGATTCGCGAAGCGGTGGGAAATTCACGAAACGGCAAAAATGTTGCACGTCAAAAAAAAAATTGTCTCCCGTGGCTATTCTTTCGTCGCGCGGCTATTCTTTTGTCACCCACTGCTATTATTTTGTCGCGTGGCTATTATTTTGTCGTGCGGCGAATTTTTCTGCGGCAAATGTTTTCATGCTTTTCACGAAACAATCCGCCAATGGCGAAACGCGGAAATTCGCCACGAATCCATGCCTGGCGAAACATTTCGCCCATCACTACAGGACAGCCCTTCTGAAAACCGGGCTGTCCCGGTCAAAACCATACAGATGGCAACCCTAAGGGGCACATTTAATAACCCACGAACGGGCCGAATGCGTCCGATTGCGTTTTTTTCGTAATGATCGGTATTTTGCGATTTTTTAGGATAAATGTCCCGACTTTTTAGTTACTAATACGATTTGTGCGAAAAAACGCGAGTTTTTCGTAGCCATTCCGAAAGTTGCGCAAAATCTGGCGATTTTTCGTAGCGTTAAAACTTGCGCGAAACGTCGCACCTTTTAAGTTTTAATGCTACGAAAAAGGCGCAACTTTTCGCGCAAGTTGTAACGCTACGAAAAAATCGGCAAGACGTCGAAAAAATCGCAAAAAGTACGAAAAAGTCACAAAATGTTCGTTTTCAAATCGGAATTTTTCCAATTCGGTTCAGATTCGTGTCTTAGTAAATGTGCCCCTAAGGGTAAACCCAGCACTCTCTCATTGCTTATGAACATTCTACATGGCTAGTTAGCAATTTATATTACATTCATGTCGCATGGCTGTTTGAAATCCAACTCAGTCTTCAGCATGCATTTACATTGCTTTATAATCAACTATTCAGAATGTGGATTTGATATAGTATACTTCATAACGGTGTGCACTGAATTCCCCGCTCCGGTACTGTAAGCGCATCCTATTTATAAAAATATAATGTCACATCTTATGATGCGTAAAATGTTATTGGCACTGATGCTTTATGAGGGGAATTAACAGGTTCGTTATTGAGTATTTGATTGCAAAAGCATCTTCCCTCCCCTATTCTGTGACTCTATCCCTTTAAGCAAGAAGACTGGCCATTCCTGCGCGGTTTGGATCTCCCTCCGGTTGCACGGGAATGAAGGTGAGGGCTGGATCTGCAGTGCGTAGCTGGCAGCAGCCTACAAGCCAGACACAATAAGATTCTCCCAGCTGGGAATTTCGCTGCAGCTGCAAGTAGCGAGTCTGCAACTCTATCTGCTGATTGTGTCTAGGACAGAGTGTCTGCATTCCCTGTATCTTATGACTTGAAAATGAGTTTTTCTTCTGTTTTTATCTCTGTTACATACTTCAGTGAATACAACTACAGGAACAGCCGTGAGAAATGAATCTTTGTGTGGGGAGAAGAAAGATTTTTTTTTATCATTTTCTGGAAGGGGATTTCCAGCTTCCGAACCAAAATGTGTTTAAGAGCCCCACACAACACAGAAACCCCTAATATCCCTATCCCTGTAATCTGTTCCTTCAATAAGTATGAATAAATGCCATTTTATATTCTAAAAATCCAGCAGCAAAACAGTTCTCTTTCTGCATCATTTGAAATCCTGGCAGGGGAGGAGGGACTAAAACATTGATGTTACACATTGTAACAACTTCTCCACAGCTTACAGACAGCATGCAGGAACTACATAACCCACAATGCATTGCACTGGGATGTTCCTTTCCTTATTGACATCACGTGTGCAGCAGGGAATTGTGGGATTGGAAGGATGCAGGCTGAAGGCAGGCTGAGAACATGCAACTACTGTTACATTGCACTGTAAAAAACACAGTATTGTGGGTAAAAGTGGAGAATAAAGTGAATTTTGCACACTGCATTTGCAAGGGTGTGAGTTGGGGGGGGGGAATAGAGGGGGGCTGAGCCAAGGGTTTACAGTTCATTCAAAGGCTGGGGGGAGCCCAAAAATGTTTTTGCCCAGGGTGGTTAATCTAAACTCTTCACTGGTAAGGGCTAAGGCAAACCCAAAGGTGGGGGACCCATTCTAAAGGCCAGTTCGGGAAAAGATTAGGAGTGGGCTCTAATTTACTTCCCTGGTATTTAAGCATATCTACAATAGTGCAATTTAATGCTTACTTTAGTGAATGAGCTCAAACTGTATAACGTAAATGATTATTACAAGACTGGCTAGAAACACAATGAGATATATTGTAACACACATTAATAGAAATCATTTTTTAATTAATATGCTCTTACTCACACATAACTTTCCAATTTAGGGAAGACAATGGGAGTCCAGTCATTTGGATAAAGCCCAACTCTGACAAAAAGCCAGGGACTGAGTCACTTTCGTTCCGGGCCGCATATGAGCAATAAAGCATTAGAGAGTCTGCGGAACAATGGGATGATAAACACCAACATCAAAGAATGTAAACATGTTAAAGGGAAGGAGGAAACATAAAGGAAGTGTCTCTTTAAATGGAATTTGGAGCTGAATTGTGACAGTGACTGGCAGGCATATGCATTGCTTCTGTGCTGGATGTACAATATGGCAGGAACATAAACATAACATAAATAGTATACAAATAAACCATGGGGAGATACTTCTTCTGAATCCATCATAAGGTTTTAGAAGAAGGGTATACACCAAGGAGATTTTACCCCAAGCTGCACTTTTTCTTAAAAAACCAAACCAGCCCACGGTTCCTTCTGCCAGGTGTTCCTTTCACCAGTTTAAGAAGGGCTCCTGTGCGTCGAAGAGCTACTATACACATTCACCTCGCACAGGGAGGCCCAAGGGACACCTGGCTGCAGAATAAAGATGAGTCTGACCAATCTAATGTCTTAGAAGTCTATTTGTAGCCTGCTAGTTCTTGCTAAGCTACAACTTCCCTTATCCACCCTTTGAGTATTTTGCAGCAAGTTGGTTGCCTATAGAATAAACTGCTGCTGAGCCATAAAAAGACCAAAGCCTCCCATTTACTGTAGCAGGAACTGGTCGCCATATGCTGAGTATCTTCACTTTCCCACTTCCTGATCATGATCTCATGTTCTGTCACATCACTTCCTTCCTCCCATTCTCTTTTGCTTTGCAACACAATAATCTGCATACCATTTGTGCCCTAGATACAATCTGCTATTAACTGCAGAGGCCCTTCCTGGTGTTCTGTCTCTGACCCTCGCTGTTCCATCCCTTTGTAGGAATATTTCTGCTCATCCTTTGGCCTTCAGCACAACCACTGGTACTGCAGATCTGAAACATTATTTTTCTTACAAATGCAAAAAATGCAATTCTACATTTGTATAAACTGAATACTGTAAGGCCAAAAGTGTCCAGGCAACTGCTTGAAGAACATCCCATCCCAAAATCATGGGTATTAATGTGAAGCGGGTTATCTCTCTGCTGCTATACGAGCATTTGCACTTGTAGGAATGATATTTCAATAAACATTGGAACATTATTGTTGGGATTTGCTTTATTCAGTTGCATTGATGAGGTTGGGTTCTGATTATCAGTGATCAGGTCTGGCTCACAGTCTGCTTTCCAAATAAGCACAGTGGTTTAGTTGGGTTGAGGTCAGGGCGCTGTGTAGGCCTTTTTTCATCGTCCGGGCCAACCTTCGCACACCACTAATAAGCTCATTTAGATTAGATCTTGAGCAGAGGGCCAGACAAGTTTATGAACATATAGCAACACTACCCTCAATTAAATATGACCAATAATTCTTCCCATTTGAATTATTCTGATCACAGAAGCTTTGTAGCTTCACAAATAAACCAGTTGTTATTCATGTATGGATAGATAATAACCATGACTTTCTTCTTAATTCCTTGCCTACAACTTGCTTGTACTAAGGCTGCTTACATTCTTCCATTGAACTCAGCAGGCATTTTCCAGTAAATTACAGGGCAGCAACTGAGGTGAAGTATCACAAACGAACCTTAGCGTGATCGCCTTCTACATGTCAGCACGCAATTAAGTGGATTTGGCCATGGGCGGTGGACTCGTATAAACCTTTACGGTGTGACAAGGATTAAAAGCGAGAGTGAACTGAGGTTATGTAGGCTATCTGAGGCTGGCCTCGCTGCTGATATTAATACTTTTGTTTACTGGCCAAAACAGCTGTCAACTTAATTCTGTATTCATGGGCAGAACGTGCTGTATCGCCTTTCCAGCCGGCCTTCCCAATTTCATAATTAGTCTTCTAATACTCAAGAAACTTTCCCATTCTTGAGAATACTTTCTATACTACTGCAGAGAGAGAATCTATATATGGTGTGAAATGGTGATACATATACTGGGACATGACTATATTACTGGGCCTAACCCCCTATCGTTTTGCACTATTGGACTCTTTCTTTGCTTCTTCTTTTGTACTTTATTCTCTTTACTACAATACGTCCAACATTTATAGATGAAGAACTTGTATTTTTGTATTACTTCATATAGATTGTAAGCTCTACGGGGCAGGGACCTCCATCCTTTTGTGTCTTTGACTCTTATCTTATTGCAACTGTATCTTGTATTTAATTGTATTTATTGTTATACTTTATATTTATCTATTATTATCTTAATAACCCCCTGTTTGTATTAATGTATTCTACTGTACAGCGCTGGGTACATAAGTAGCACTTTATAAATAAAGTTATACATACACACTGCTACTCTTTATTGGCTTTTTAAATAGGAAATTATCATCTGGCCCAAAAAATGTTTTTTTCTGTTTTCTATCCACCATGTTTTTCAATTTCTTTAATTAGTTTTTCTCCACTATAACTACTGGAAGACTATTCCATATAGTTATCATCTATGCTGTATATATTAGGTACCTAAAACCTTTCATGATATCATCCTATTAGTCCTTTTATCTAGAGCTTCTTTCTGTATCCTAGGCCTGTGTCAGGAGCTGTGTTCTAGCCCCCTGGTGCCTGAGTTCCTGATTTGCCCCTTTCCTGCTTCCCATCCTTTATATCTGATCTCTTGGTTTTGACCCCTGGCCCATTTTCATGGACTTGTATTGGCTGCTGCCTGCCAAGATCTCTTGCCTGAGTATAAGGACTTTTTTCAGCTTGCTGCCTCCCCTAACCACTGGTTTTCTAAACAGACTTACAGTTTCTATCCTCAATTCCATTCCTTGGACTTGATTTTCAGTTTGGCCTCTTCCCCATTATTTTCACCTGTTTGAGTTTCTCATTAAACCAAGTTCTAAGCATAGTAATGTTATTCTGGTTCTTCTAAGCACCAAACATAGGAACGCCATGTTACTAAGCACTTAGGCTTCTACCCACCAGTCCCAGCTTTGACAGCCTGGGGAGTTCTCTACATCTGAGGCCTCACTTATTGCCATTCTAAAATATCCAATACTCTAATTACTAACAGTTTTTGTTAAACCTACTGACCCTATCAACCCTTATATTTTAACTCCTTTGTGTAAAGTGTGTTATAGTTACATAGTTAAATAATAAGTTTGGGTGGAAAAATGACCAAGAACAAAGAGTTCAGTTATTGTGTGTCACCTTTCTTCTGGAACGTTGGGTTCTAGAATATGATATTCATCATAGACAAATACAAACTGACACAACCAGGGCATACTATTCAATTCAACAGTATAATAGTAAAGGTTCTTTGTCACATTGTCTCTTTTTTCCATAGGGCTCATTCAAGATCTTTAAAATAAAAAAAATGAAGGGTCCTAACTCATGAGAGACGACTCTAAAGGCAGTCTGGCTCATCACCACAAGAGAACAGCAAATACGGCCTACTCTTTGAAAAACCCCTGGGTAGTCTGTGTTAGAGAATAGCAGTGAGATGCTATTTTTATGACTCTTCAACCATCTCTCTAGTGTGGTTTCACTTTTAAAATGCTTTCACCTTTTTTTGTTATACTTTTCTCAGGAACATTTCCTAGGCAATAAATAAAACACAGCTTAGCAGGAGATTGCATGTCTGTTTTCCAGGGAAAATATTTACCCCAAGAGCATCAGCCTATTTCAAAACACATCATAAATGCATTATACATGTAAAGTATAACATATATAAAACATACAGGATATATATATATATATATATGCTAATATAATGATATCAGCTGCCATAAATAATGGATGAGTTTGTGCAGTTGGTATGTCATAAAATGGCTTATTCTAAGTAACTTTTCAGTTGGTCTTCATTTTCCCTAGTTTTTGAATTATTTGCTTTCTTCTCCTGACTCTGTCCAGGTTTCAAAAGGGGGTCACCGACCCTAACATCCAAAAAGCAAATGCTCTATTAAGCTACAATTTTAATGTCATTGTTGCTTTTTATTACTCATTTTTATATTAAAGCCCTCTTCTATTTATATTCAAGCCCCTCAATTAAATCAATGCCTGGTTGCTAAGGTCATTTGGACCCTAGCAACCAAATAGCATCTGAAATATAACAATACAAAAAACTGGAGAGCTGCTGAATATGAAGCAAAATAAGACAACCAATGGCAAATCATTTCAAAATCATCTCAGAATAGCACTCTCTACATTATTATAATATAAAGGTGAACAACGCCTTTAAGTGGACACACGTACTTGTTGATAAATAAAAAATGCTGTATTATGTATCTGAAATTACAGTTTGCAGTCGTAAATAAGCCCTTTTATTTTAAAGCTAAAGGAAGTACACAATTGAGACCTGAGTTCCTGCTTTGTTGTACATGTGGTTGCTGTGTGCGAGACATAGATACAGGCAGATCACAGATAGAGGATGGGATAGGGAGTTGACACATATATTGGCAGAGATAACAGTTTGCAGACTACATCAATTGTTACCTCTTGGAAACACAAGATCTCACGTTTAAAGAAAGAACTGAAATTGCTGGGACTGGGTTTATCTCATAGATTCCCTCTGTGCCCATACTGATGCTTTCATGTACTTGTAGGCATAGTCTCTGTTTTCCAACATGGGCTTAGCTGGAATGTCCTGGACTAACGTATAAAAGCATTTGCTAGTCGGACAAGGCTTTGCTGCATACAATTAAGACAGGGATCCCCAACCTTTTTTTTATCTGTGAGCCACATTCAAATGTCAAAAGAGTTGGGGAGCAACATAAGCATGAAAAATGTTACTCACGAGCCACTGGTTGGGGATCACTGAATTAAGGTCTCCATAATGGGTTAGTATTTAGTCATGTGTCACCTAATGTGCTGGTCAGTTCTAACTGGACCAAATCAACCTACTGTATCAATAAAACCTTACTAGCAATCTGTAAGGCCACATGGAACCTGGCATTTGTAGCCACCATCATATAAAATACCCACATCACTGGCGCCACTGCCTACAGTACAGGGAGAATTTACCAACGCTAAGCACATTTTATGCTCAGATAACATAGATTCCACTGCACTGGGAGCATTTTCCTGGTGTTCCTGAGCACAAATATAAATTTCACTAAATTAAAGTGACAAAGTAACAAAACAACTGGCCTTGAATGGGGCATTTTATTAGTTAAAATAAAAAACACAAGAACTTGTTATAGCAGCTTCATCTTGATAAAATTTGTAGTATTATGTTTATACAGGGGGTTAAAACCCTTTGTGCCCAAACTGTATTCACAGAGCCCCATAAACCTGAATGATAAGCTGATTTACTGTGTGTATCTTGCAGCAATACTCCTGTGGTACCATAGGCTAGTACAGAAAAGCCAAAAATGTAAATTGTAAATGCATAGGTCTGATTGTAGGATTGTCCCCAAAGTCTTCTGGCAGCATGGCAACATTCAAGGGACCCCAAAGGAAGGAGCCTAGAAAAGTAGGTGAAGTGGCAAGAGCTGTGACTTAGGGTGAAGACACATTGATATACTAGTAGCAGCTACTTTTTCACAGCTACTAAAGTCCAGTCCCCTGCCATAGACAATACTGAGAATTGCCTCTGCTAAAACACACTTAGAGACAGTTATCAGTAAATGATCAGCATTGTCTGTTTTAGTAGCCACGACAAGTAGCTGCTACTAGTAGCTCCGTGTGTCTCTGTGTGTCTAGCTCTGTGGGTGAAGTGATTTTAAGTAGGAAATTTGTTGCAGCAATTGATGGGTTGGGGCAGCACTGCGGGTAGCTGAGAAGGGTGGATAACAAGGTTTAATGTCTATGTAGAGTTTGTGAGGCATAGGCCTGGGCTAGGTTTTAGCTAGGGAACTCGGTACCCAGGTGGGTTAGGGAGATCAAGAGGTTGAAAGTTAACCTGAGGCTTGACACATAGTGCTAAAGATAATTACACTGACCTTTGTTAGGGTACATTGCATTATTTTACTGTGTGCTGCCTTTAGCGGATAATTCACATTTATTCACAAGAATTGCAGAGATACTGTTTTGAGCATTTATGTCTTATGTTAATGCAGTATGTTTGTTAATAAATCAAGACATGGCCTTTCCACTCAATACAGGTATGAGTGTGAGTATTTGGTTTTAGGGGTGTTATGGGAGGAGAGTTGGCAATTGAGGCTACCTGATTTGGAGCCCAGGCTAATGTCATGCTATTTCAGCTATTTCTTGGCCCAAATAGTAAAGATCAGCTCAAAATGCCTGCTTTTGTGTTTTCCGTATCTCCACTCCATGTAGTTGCACCATATGTGACTGTGGCCTAAGACAGTTAACACACTGCAAAGGCTGCTGGGAATTATTTGCAAACTAACATAGCGTTAAAAGCATAGCGTATACCGAACAGTATAACTAGGCAAGATTGAAATGAATTGTATTCCTTAAAAATGTTTTCTGCATGCCATCTTTGTCATTTGCAATTAGATGGTAAGGAACTTTAGTTCTTTTATGGCTTGGATCCCCATTTCAGAAGAGTCCCTCAATTCCTTCCACTTCATAACTCAGTTCTACACAATGGCATCGGTTTCGAGACAGCCTCTTTTTTCTTTTTCATTGGAGACTTTTCTCACCAAAGAATCCGGTTCTGAATGTCAGCTTTACGGGGCTTCTTAAGCATTTCCTAAAATCTCCCTATTGCAAAGGGCGGCGGCGGCAATGTATGACACTAGCTAATTGGCCGCTCAGCTTCTTCGGGCTACTATTGGGCAACCCTTGAAATGCAGAAGGGGCTTTTGTGTTTTCATGAAATAAATGTCTTTGATGCTCATTCACAAATGGCCCTGGAAAGAATAGGAAACGTGGAGCAGAAAAGTGAGAAATTAGCAATGACAGAAAGGGAAATAAAAGATCCTGAAGTTATAGATGGAGTGTGCAAGGAACTGAAGGAGTTCTGAGCCTTTCTAATTAGCCGTGTACTATTGAGATTCCAAAATCATTAGTCTTTGATCGGTGGCTAACTCACACATGTGCACTACTGATTTGCCTACCCGTAATATTAATCAAAGCTTTAATGTTTAACAAGATGGGATGTTAGGCTAAAAGGAGAAATGGGTCTAGATCAGGGTTTTTACTTATAAGGGCCCTTTCCTCTTAAGGAATGGATACACCAAAACAAATTCAAGGATAACAGTCAATATTGTCCTGAATATGTGTCCTTATAGTATCAGCACATTAAGCCAGGGCCGTTTATTCTGATTGGTTGACCGACACTTAGTCATGGACTTAAGCTCTACATTGTATATATAGAGAGGTATAGAACCTATTACACAGAATGCTTAGGACCTGGGGTTTCCTTCAATGAGGATCCATTATATGTTAGTCTGAATCAAGTACAGATATTGTTTTATTAATACAAAGGAAATCATTTTTAAAAATGAGTTAAAATAGAGTTTTTGGGAGATGGCTTCCTGTAATTCAAAGATTTCTGCATTATGGGTTTCTCCATAATGAATTTCCAGCACACAGATCCCATACCTGTATATATATATAGAGAGAAAGAAATATGTAAGGCGCGGGCGCCACAAGCAGTTCATTTTCCTGGGTGCCTGAGCTGGGAAACCACATAAACAATGCTGAACAACAGCACTCAAACGATTTGCTCAATTAAAGAGAAAAAAAAAGTCTTCAAAAGATCTATTTTGCTCTGTGCTTTGGTCCCCCACAGGGACGTTTGTCAGGATTCAAACAGAGCAGGACCGAAACGTTGAGCAGAAATACATTACAAGACTAATTTTGCAAATCCTGTGAGTGCTATTCCTCTGCATTGTTATTATATATATATATATATATAGAGAGAGAGAGAGAGAGAGAGAGAGACAGACAACAACAACGGGACTGCAAAGGTCACAACCTCATTGCACCCCCACCTAATGGTTTAAAATGTAGTGGTTGAGCACATCTTTCCCTTTTTTGCTATATATATACTGTATATATATATATACAGGTATCGGACCCCTTATCCAGAAACCCGTTATCTAGAAAGCTCCAAATTACGGAAAGCCCGTCTCCCATAGACTCCATTTTAATCAAATAATTCAGAATTTTAAAACTGATTTCCTTTTTCTCTGTAATAATAAAACAGTACCTGTACTTGATCCCAACTAAGATATAATTACCCCTTATTGGGGCAGAACAGCCCTATTGGGTTTATTTAATGGTTAAATGATTCCCTTTTCTCTGTAATAATAAAACAGTACCTGTACTTGATCCCAACTAAGATATAATTACCCCTTATTGGGGGCAGAACAGTCCTATTGGGTTTATTTAATGGTTAAATGATTCCCTTTTCTCTGTAATAATAAAACAGTACCTGTACTTGATCCCAACTAAGATATAATTACCCCTTATTGGGGGCAGAACAGCCCTATTGGGTTTATTTAATGGTTAAATGATTCCCTTTTCTCTGTAATAATAAAACAGTACCTGTAATTGATCCCAACTAAGATATAAATAATCCTTATTGGATGCAAAACAATCCTATTGGGTTTAATTAATGTTTTATTGATTTTTTAGTAGACTTAAGGTATTGAGATCCAAATTACGGAAAGACCCCTTATCCGGAATACCCTTGGTCCCAAGCATTCTGGATAATGGGTCCTATACCTGTATATATATCAATATCAAGATATAGATAGATAGATAGATAGATAGAAATATGATAGATAAATAGATAGATAGATAGATAGTTACATAGATATATAATGAACTAAATCAGATTTTTTCCATGTGGGATTTGTGTACTATAAACAAGGATTTCGGGCTTATCTATAAAGTCATATCTCCCAATGATCCCATTTTCGGCAGGACTGTGTTGATTTTTAAACACAAAAGGGGCGTATGTGGTTCCATGAAATGGGAGGAGCTTTGGGTGGATCAGGGTATATTAGGTGTGTTCATGGTAGATTAAGGGAGTGATCTAATTTGTCCCAGTTTTGACATAAACAGAAGTAAAAAATATTTACTGTCCATTCCCAGATAGCTGGAAACTAAAATTACATTTTCCCTCAGAAAACACTGCCTCCCACCCTTATAGAAAATGTACTCATCTGTCTAATTTGTCTCATTTGCTGTAAGCACTTCCTGGCCACTTCACAGGAGACTTTCCCTCACTTTCTCATTGGCTGTAAATACTTCCCAGTCACCTCACAGGATGTTTCCCTCAATCTCTCATTGGTCTTTGATCACTTCCTGCTTCTCTCAATCTCAAACTGGCTGCAAATAGTTCCAAGTTATCTCACAGGATATTTTCCTACAATCTTATTGGCTGTAAATGCTTCCTGGTCACCTCATAGGATATTTTCTATCATTATCTTATTGGCTGCAGATTCTTCCCAGTTACCTCACTCTCTCATTGGCTGCCAATATGTCCGGGTTATCTGACAGGACATTTTCCCTCAATCTGTTTTTGGCTGTTAATACTTCTTGGTTACCTCGCAGGACATTTTGCCTCACCTCATTTGCAATAAATACTTACCAGTTACCTCACATGACACTTTCCCTCACTCTAACTGGGGCCATTTTGTCAACACTAGGCAAATTTGTGCTTGGGCCATAACCTATTGCAACCATACACATTTTTGCTTTTATTGTTGTACAGGTATTGGATCCCTTATCCGGAAACCCATTATCCAGAAAGCTCCAAATTACGGAAAGTCCATCTCCTATAGACTCCATTATAAACAAATAGTACTTATTTTTAAAAATAATTCCCTTTTCTCTGTAATAATAAAACAGTACCTGTACTTGATCCCAACTAAGATATAATTACCCCTTATTGGGGCAGAACAGCCCTATTGGGTTTATTTAATGGTTAAATGATTCCCTTTTCTCTGTAATAATAAAACAGTACCTGTACTTGATCCCAACTAAGATATAATTACCCCTTATTGGGGCAGAACAGCCCTATTGGGTTTATTTAATGGTTAAATGATTCCCTTTTCTCTGTAATAATAAAACTGTACCTGTACTTGATCCCAACTAAGATATAATTACCCCTTATTGGGGCAAAACAGCCCTATTGGGTTTATTTAATGGTTAAATGATTCCCTTTTCTCTGTAATAATAAAACAGTACCTGTACTTGATCCCAACTAAGATATAATTACCCCTTATTGGGGGCAGAACAGTCCTATTGGGTTTATTTAATGGTTAAATGATTCCCTTTTCTCTGTAATAATAAAACAGTACCTGTACTTGATCCCAACTAAGATATAATTACCCCTTATTGGGGGCAGAACAGCCCTATTGGGTTTATTTAATGGTTAAATTATTCCCTTTTCTCTGTAATAATAAAACAGTACCTGTACTTGATCCCAACTAAGATATAATTACCTCTTATTGGGGGCAGAACAGCCCTATTGGGTTTATTTCATGATTAAATGATTCCCTTTTCTCTGTAATAATAAAACAGTATCTGTACTTGATCCCAACTAAGATATAATTACCCCTTATTGGGGCAGAACAGCCCTATTGGGTTTATTTCATGGTTAAATGATTCCCTTTTCTCTGTAATAATAAAACAGTACCTGTACTTGATCCCAACTAAGATATAATTACCCCTTATTGGGGGCAGAACAGCCCTATTGGGTTTATTTAATGGTTAAATGATTCCATTTTCTCTGTAATAATAAAACAGTACCTGTACTTGATCCCAACTAAGATATAATTAATCCTTATTGGAGGCAAACCAATCCTATTAAGTTATGGAGATGCAAACTATGGAAAGATTCCTTATCCGGAAAACCCCAGGTCCCGACATTCTGGATAAAAGGTTCCATACCTGTGCCTGCAACATCTGTGAAAAGCTTATCATTGGTTGCTATGGGTTTTCACCCAGGAACATGGAGTCTTTAGCTGTAACTAAGTTTACAGCACTCTGATTGGGATTTAAACGGGCAGGGCTGGAACCCTTTAACTTATAGTGAGGTCCTGGCAAACCCAATTTTCTGTAAGTACTCTGTGAACAAAATACATTTTACTGTTTACTTGGACTTGGTGAATCCAAGTCCACTCATCTGCGTGCTATATGACTTCTAATTCATTATCTGTATCAAGGCCTATGCAGCTAACACCATTTTAACATACAGAGAACATAAACCCGCTGGAAATTCTTGGTGTATCATGTTATGCATATTTTGCGACGAGAAAGGTTAGTCATTTTTGAGCGGATGGCGTGAAGTTCACAGCACATAAAAATATCCATTGGATTCTCCAGCCCACAAGTGTATGCATTACATAGATACAAGCATGTAATTCCTCAGCCTCCAAGCGGAATAAAAAGCACAGCAAGACATTTTGGGATCCGTAACAAATAACTCGCTGTCCTATGACATCATCCGCACATTCTAAATCTCTCGTACATTTGTTTCGCTTACATAAATCTCACAGGCCCTGGCACTAACATGCATTCAGAAAAACATGGGGAACGTGTAATAATGATCAGCTCTGTTAATGGTGATGGGAAATCTGCATTGTCGAAGGGCAACATTTTTTAGACATTATAAAAATACACGTTGATGCCTCGAGGAAAGGATAATGGTACCGTAAATCTATGGATTATACATGAAGCAGACTTGCAGTGGTTTGGGGGTAACTGGATATGTATGTTGGTGCTAGTTAGACAGAAAAAAAAAAAAAAAATATATATATATATATATATAGATATATATATATTCACTTTATGGTCTTAGTTGATATAGGGGTTGGAGTGGTCTGCTTCCATGGTACATATGGCCCTTTGCGGACCTACATCTTTGGCAACTAAAGATGCCTGCATAAAAAAATTCCCATTTAGTTAAGTTCTACCCAGGTATGAACATTTGGTCCAACATTTGGCCAGGGCTTCCAGGGCCAGACTGAGGGAAGCACTTTCCCACTGAGCTCCCTCCCCTGATTGCGCCTAAAATAAATATAATGCATGTGTTCTCGGGAGGGGGGGTGTAAGGGCAGTTTGGGCCCCTGGATGGGGTGTGGGGGCCATGGTGTGGCCCATGGGTGTGTGAGGGATCCCCTGGGACAGCAGCCACAGTAGACCCTGCATCCCCTAGTCCAACCCTAAGGGCTTCCCTTGCAGGTCCATTCTTTGGTCACGGATCCCTAAGTGGGTATATACAGTATATAGGAAAATACTGGTGTATCAGTCATAGTTCCAAGTTCCAACCCCAGATATCAAACTAATTCACTTTCAAGCAAATGGCTTTTCTCCCCAGTTCTCACCCTAATTGGCTTTCAGATTGAGCCACCAACCCCACTGATCTAAGCCCTACCCTACTGGTCTATAGTGGCCAATCAAGATTCAAACCAATGTGTCACTTTTACAGCTTTATATTTAAGATAAAACAAATGTTTTACAATGTATTCACCCCCCCCCCCCCCATTGTGTTGTAAACAAATAACCTGTGATGTAATATCTTTTAAGCCCCAAAAGATAAAAGATATGGTACCTTCAGGTTCTGGGGCTGGACATATTTGCTTCATGTCTAGACTTCACTGCTACCAACCTAGTATAGATAGCAGCCTCTCCCAACTATTTCTAACAGCTGCAGCCTTTAGCTTAGCTGTGGGAATCCTTAGCTCACATCCAAGGGGCAAGGGAATATATGCTGATCCTTATGGATCAGCGTTAATGAGACCTGTCCTACATGTGGAGTTGGGTTTGGTGTGAGCCTGCTTACTGCTAGGCTGCGGCACCTGTCATATATTAATTGCTGTCACAATATTTTATCTGCTTCATTGTAAACACGGCCACCTTTAGTGTTGATGGGTCAGCATTGATGGACAATATTAAATACATGAACGTTGCTTTAGATTTATCACTACTAGATAATGTATAGTATATACCTGAATGAATGTAAACTTAATGGACACAGATATATTTCTATGAGCCCCACCACTATACAATGTAGGTCTGTATAAAAATATATCACATAAAACAACTCTGCTTTATCTAAATAAACCATTTTCATATAAATATACTTTTTTATTAGTATGTGCTATTGGATAATACTATATATTAAATTGGCATTTTCAGAAACAAGGGACGGCCCCTGGGATCATAGGATTCAAACAAAACAAGGGCACACATACATGTCAGGGATACATCAGCCCATTGATGGACATACTACTTCCTGTTACAGTTGGAGCTGCATTACTTCCTGTCAGCTGATCGTTGAGGGAGCTCACAAAATGGTGGCTCAAAAGAAATATGTAAAAGGGCAATATTTAATGATATATGTATTGCAGTTTGGCGAGATTCTTTAATAGGCGACTTAATATGATATAAACTACAGTGGAGGAAATAATTATTTGACCCCTCACTGATTTTGTAAGTTTGTCCAATGACAAAGAAATGAAAAGTCTCAGAACAGTATCATTTCAATGGTAGGTTTATTTTAACAGTGGCAGATAGCACATCAAAAGGAAAATCGAAAAAATAACTTTAAATAAAAGATAGCAACTGATTTGCATTTCATTGAGTGAAATAAGTTTTTGAACCCCTACCAACCATTAAGAGTTCTGGCTCCCACAGAGTGGTTAGACACTTCTACTCAATTAGTCAACCTCATTAAGGACACCTGTCTTAACTAGTCATCACCTGTATAAAAGACACCTGTCCACAGAATCAATCAAGCAGACTCCAAACTCTCCAACATGGGAAAGACCAAAGAGCTGTCCAAGGATGTCAGAGACAAAATTGTAGCCCTGCACAAGGCTGGAATGGGCTACAAAACCATTAGCAAGAAGCTGGGAGAGAAGGTGACAACTGTTGGTGCGATTGTTCGAAAATGGAAGGAGCTCAAAATGACCATCAATCGACCTCGCTCTGGGGCTCAATGCAAGATCTCACCTCGTGGGGTGTCAATGATTCTGAGAAAGGTGAAAAAGCATCCTAGAACTACACGGGAGGAGTTAGTTAATGACCTCAAATTAGCAGGGACCACAGTCACCAAGAAAACCATTGGAAACACATTACACCGCAATGGATTAAAATCCTGCAGGGCTCGCAAGGTCCCCCTGCTCAAGAAGGCACATGTGCAGGCCCGTCTGAAGTTTGCCAATGAACACCTGAATGATTCTGTGAGAGACTGGGAGAAGGTGCTGTGGTCTGATGAGACCAAAATAGAGCTCTTTGGCATTAACTCAACTCGCTGTGTTTGGAGGAAGAAAAATGCTGCCTATGACCCCCAAAACACCGTCCCCACCGTCAAGCATGGGGGTGGAAACATTTTGCTTTGGGGGTGTTTTTCTGCTAAGGGCACAGGACAACTTATTCGCATTAACGGGAAAATGGACGGAGCCATGTATCGTGAAATCCTGAACGACAACCTCCTTCCCTCTGCCAGGAAACTGAAAATGGGTCGTGGATGGGTGTTCCAGCACGACAATGACCCAAAACATACAGCAAAGGCAACAAAGGAGTGGCTCAAGAAGAAGCACATTAAGGTCATGGAGTGGCCTAGTCAGTCTCTGGACCTTAATCCAATAGAAAACCTATGGAGGGAGCTCAAGCTCAGAGTTGCACAGAGACAGAAACCTTAGGGATTTAGAGATGATCTGCAAAGAGGAGTGGGACCAACATTCCTCCTAAAATGGGCGCAAACTTGGTCATCAATTACAAGAAACGTTTGACCTCTGTGCTTGCAAACAAGGGTTTTTCCACTAAGTATTAAGTCTTTTTTTGTTAGAGGGTTCAAAAACTTATTTCACTCAATGAAATGCAAATCAGTTGCTATCTTTTATTTAAAGTTATTTTTTCGATTTTCCTTTTGATGTGCTATCTGCCACTGTTAAAATAAACCTACCATTGAAATGATACTGTTCTGAGACTTTTCATTTCTTTGTCATTGGACAAACTTACAAAATCAGTGAGGGGTCAAATAATTATTTCCTCCACTGTATCTGTTGGTTAAGTAGTCATTGTAGGGGTTTAGTTTTCTTTTAGAATTTTTGGTTTAAATATGAATATATGCCATTAGATATAAACATTTTGTACTAGGGGTATTGCCTTGCATGTCTGTCTCTAAGTAACAAGCGTTTGAAACTATCTGTTGGTTAAATATTTATTCTAGAGGTGTAGTTTTCCTTTAAGGACCTGCTTTATAGCTTCTCTTATCATTTAGATATGTGCACTTGGGTTTGACTCTGTACTTAAAGCAGATACAAATCTCACACCACGTTGGTCTCTATATAATAATAAACCATATTTAATATACAAAAGAGAATTTATGATCATTCATGCAGCCCTATTGGTTTTCAGTCGTGTATAGGACAGATAATCACATTTAAGTTCAGATATGTATCATTTGTACTTCTCTTTAAATGGGGTTGTGCAATAAAGTGAAAAAAATGCTTTAGAAAAGAATAAAATAATAAACATTAAAATCATTTCTGCTACAATTTTTAAGAAGAATGTATTAGTCAGTGTGATAGTTCCCATTCTGCAGAACTTGTTAGAACATTTTCCTCCATAGTAACCTATATACAGGGTTAGATATACAGGGTTACAATGGCTAAATGTGAATATGTCCCCGTCATGGGGCTACAATTACGCAATGATTTTATGTAAGTGGGTGGCTCCAGTTAATTGTGAGCATATGGGCTGCAAGATGGAATGAATGCCTGCAATAGGTGATTGATACTTATGGGGGGGAAAACTCACCTAAGGGGGTTCTAAGGGGAAAAACACGAGTATAGAAAACAATAATTTTCATCAAATTTTAACTTCTTGCTCATGTTCTATTCATTCATTACATAGTTTCAGAGCTCTCTATAACTTCAAAAGTATGTGGAGACCCCATTTAATGATTGTAATTAGCCTTTTAAACCATAGCCATCACCGTTGAAACAAGTGCCACTGCATTGTACAATGGCATTCTTGATAATGATTATTATTTATTAATAAAGCACCAACAATAAGTGGGTTACATACATTGGACATACAGAGTAACATATAAAGCAATCAGTAACCGATACAGGAGGTGAAGAGATAATATAATGATCGCACATTATGATTGGATAATCACGTAATGGTCTATTATTATAATTAACATTTATTTATAAAGCGCCAACATACCCCGCAGCGCTGTACAATAAGTGGGTTACATACATTGGACATACAGAGTAACATATAAAGCAATCAGTAACCGATACAGGAGGTGAAGAGATAATATAATGATCGCACATTATGATTGGATAATCACGTAATGGTCTATTATTATAATTAACATTTATTTATAAAGCGCCAACATATCCTGCAGCGCTGTACAATAAGTGGGTTACATACATTGGACATACAGAGTAACATATAAAGCAATCAGTAACCGATCAGTAACCGAGGTGAAGAGACCCCTGCCAAAAAAGCTTACAGTCTCCCAGGCCTACTTTGTGGCAACAGTTTGGGAAAGGCCCTTTCTTGTTTTAGCAGGTTAACTCCATCCCCAAAGCAACCCAACTGAATACCCATGGGTTGAACTGGAACACCGATACAAAGCACCCCAATATATGTAGCAAATGGAAGCAAATCCCACCAACAATGTTCAACATCTAGTGGAAAGCCTGGAGGAGCAATTTCATATTGATGTCCTTGGTTTAGAATGAGATGTTGGTTTAGAATGAGATGTTTGACTGACAGTTGCCCACATACTTTTGGCCATATAGTGACCAAAATATAGATTGTAAGCTCTACGGGGCAGGGACCTCCTTCATCTTGTGTTTCTGACTCTTATTGCAACTGTACCTTGTATTTATTTGTATTTATTGTTGTACTTTGTATTTATCCATTATCTTTAACCCCCTGTTTATATTAATGTATTCTACTGTACAGCGCTGCGTACATAAGTAGCACTTTATAAATAAACATATACATACATACTGTACATATACAAATCTTTCAACCTTTCTTGCATGAAAATCCAGTCTCAATTCCAACTGATCCGAAGAAAGGTGATATGCTAGAATACAGCTAATGATTCCAATTCAAATCTAAACACAAAACTGGAGAGCTGCAGAAAACAGTTAATGACTGTAAATATATATGAAATACTTAAAAAAGACACACAGAATAAGAAATGAAGACCAACTGCAAATTACCTTGGAATATCTATGTCTAAACATGCGAAAGGTCAGTTTGAGACAAACTCTGGTTAGAATGTCCTAGTGTAAACTGTCATATGAGATTTATTGACTTATTGATTGACTTGGCTGTCCTTCCAATTCATTAAAGGAAAACTATACCCCCGATCAATGTAGGTCCCTATAAAAATATATTGCATAAAACAGCTCAAATTTAAAACTCTGCTTCAGCTAAATAAATCATTTTCATAAAATATACCTTTTAGTAGTATGTGCCATTGGGTAATCCTAAATAGAAAACTGCCATTTTAAGAACTAAGGGCCGCCCCCTGGGATCATAGGATTCATGGGGCACACAAACAAGCCAAGGGCACACATACATGCTAGGGCATATCAGCCAATTAAAGGGGCCCCATAGGACCAAAGGGAAGTGTAGTGAAGGGGCCATGACAGGACTAGGAAGGGGACCCAGGAAGAGTTTGTCCGAAAGGGGTTGTGGGAAGTGTAGTGTAGCAGGGGATTGGTTAAGAGATGAGCAGGGCAAGGTGGAGTCAGGCGCCATTTTACCTCAGCAGTCCCCACCCTCCCTCCCTTGTGTAGTGATGTTGGTAGGGAGTATACAGCGTATATAGTCACAGCCAAATAGAAACGTATGGCGGAAGTTGTTTAGGTCTTAGGCTAGGGGTTGCGGATAGCAGCCACTGTTAAAAGGGGAGTGGTTAAATAAAAGGGGGCAAGCCTCAGGGTTTGGATTGTGGGGATCTCCCCAAAAGCAGCCTTCAGTGGCTTCGGTGGGGATTCGGTTATTAAGGTTTTCGATGTTAGATGCAAAGTTATATGATATTTAAGTTATGTTAAAAAATTGGCTATGGCTTTGGTTAGAAGTTTTTTTATTGGTGGTTAATAAAGAGAGGTCCCAAACTTGATGCTGCCCATGTCATGGACAACGTTCTGCCTTTTGCTCCCACACTACTTCCTGTTACAGTTAGAACTGCATCACTTCCTGTCAGCTGATCTCTGAGGGAACACACAGCCCATCACTAAATGGCGGCTCAAGGGAAAGGATGTAAAAGGGCAATATTTACTGATATATATATTCCAGTTTGGTAAGATTTTTTAATAGGCCACTTAATATAATATAAACTGTCTGTTGGTTAAATATTCATTCTAAATGGTATAGTTTTCTTATATATAAATATTTGTATAACTATATGTCACTGAATATGAACATTTTGCCTTGCATGTCTGTCTCTGTGTGGCGCTGAGTGACAAGCGTTTGAAAGAAAGCCTGAAGGTCCTTGATTAGAGTCAATGGAGAGAAAACCATCACCTGTTCCATTTGGCGCTCACGTGTAAACGGCATCGTTGTTTGTTAACTGCGATCAGCTAATAGTTGCACGTCGGCCCTTCAAAGCTCGCTGACAGAGCTAATAAATTGTCAGATACTCTAACTCCGGAGAGACCTTGGACTTTTGCAGTGAACATTTCGCTTTGAAATCTCCATTCATTTATGTCATTGTCACAGTATGTTTGCTTTATGATTCACTTCCCGGGACACTCGAGTCGATACAGAGCGCAGTCGGCCATAAACCATTTTGGATGACGTTTATTTTAGGGCAAATGATATTTTCAGAAGGATCAGATGCATCATTTTAACAGATCAAGGAAATAAAGATGTTTATTTCCTAATTTCTTAGCTGTAATTTTTTGGCTGATTTGCTTTATAACAGCCATTTAAGCTGAAAAAAGGAGAAAAGGCACAGGTTACATAGCCGATAACAAATAAGTTCTGTAGAATACAATAGTGTTTTATCTGTTATCTGCTGTGTAACCTGTGCCGTTTCTCCTGAATGGCTGCCTCCATGGCTACACAGCAGCTTTGTTTATATAAATCAGGGCCCCCCAACCTTTCTTACTCGGGAGCCACAGTCAAATGTAAAAAGCCTTGGAGAGCAACACAAGCACCATAAAAGTTCATGGAGGAGCCAAATAAGGGCTGTGATTGGCTATTAGGGGCCTCTATGCACACTATCAGCTTACAGGGGCTTTATTTGGTAGGAATTCAAAAATAACTCCCTGGTTTGGGGGCACTGAGAGCAACACCCAAGAGGTTGGGGAGCAACATGTTTCCCCTGAGCCACTGGTTGGGGATCCCTGATATAAACTATAGTAGGGTTTCTACACACCAGTTGTACCAGTGCAGGACAGCAATACATTATGGAATTACTTTTATACACTTTTTGGTGTTACTGTTCCTTTAACTATGGGACTGACCCCTCTCAACAGAACTCAAGGTAGTGGACAGGACAGCCTACCGAAAAGTCAATAAGGGTGAATTTTTGAAAAAATGCTCTCCTAGCTATTCTGCCAGGCTTTCGTGAAAAAAATTGGCAGAACACTTATTTGCTGTCCTAGATATTCTTTGAACTATATCAGAGTGACTGATACAGCAATGCTTTTATATATCTGCAACTTATTAAGAGGCATGGTGGGCGGCTATAGCGAAATGTTGATCCACAAATATGTAGTCTAAAGACTTTTAGTTAGAGGCAGCCATATACAGCCCAAAATATCTGTTATCATACTAACTGGCCCATGGGCCAGTCAGGCAGATATTATGAAGATGAGGCATTGACAAATAACATTTTCTGTCTGGGAAAACCAGCTGCAATGATGTTTGATAAACAGGGCCGGAACTAGGAGTAGGCAGAAGAGGCAGCTGCCTAGGGCGCAACGATTGGGGGGCGCCAGGCAGGAGCCTCTCCTGCCTACCCCTAGTGCTACTTTGTCATTGCCTCTGCCGCTTGTCATTAGTGGCGGAGGCAATGACCAATCTAATCGCACCGGGTTGCCTAGGACACCCGATCGGCTTGGCCCGCCCCTGTTGATAAATGACTACCCCCAAGTGCCCATACATACATGGCCAAAACTGGTTAAGGATCCATAATGTTCCTTACCAAAACTAGGCCATCTTAATTGGTGTTCGGATATTAATACCCTTGATAACACTGTCTATGCAATATGGCCACATAGGGCTTGGCCAGTCTTTTTAAATATCCCATGGATCCATACAAAAAGTTTCCTCAGTGAGTGGAAACAGATCTGTATTACAGAACAACTGTGGTCCAAGAAGATTATAAATGTCAAGGAAAGGATGGTCTTCCCTCATTTAGCAATGGTTTAGCTCTTTGGTCAAGAGAGAATTTCAAAACATGGTCAGATGTAGAGTCAAGTGGGGACAATTTTGGTACAGGTATAGGACCCGTTATCCAGAATGCTCGGGACCAAGGGTATTCCAGATAAGGGGTCTTTCCGTAATTTGGAACTCCATACCTTAAGCCTACTAAAAAATCAACAAAACATTAGTTAAACCCAATAGGATTGTTTTGCATCCAATAAGGATTATTTATATCTTAGTTGGGATCAATTACAAGTTACTGTTTAATTTCTACAGAGAAAAAGGAAACCAGTTTTAAAATTCTAAATGATTTGATTAAAATGGAGTCTATGGGAGACGGGCTTTCCGTAATTCGGAGCTTTCTGGATAATGGGTTTCCGGATAAGGGATCCCATACCTGTATAATTAAATCAAGTCAGGTAATGCACAATGGGGGATGGGAAAGGAAGGAAGGAAGGTGGGTAGGTAGGCAGGTAGGTGGGTAGGTAGGCGGGTAGGTAGGTAGGCAGGTAGGTGGGCAGGTAGGTGGGTAGGTAGGCATGTAGGTAGGTAGGCATGTAGGTAGGTAGGTCGGTGACTGTAGAGGAGAGAAAGCAAAAAGAAAGTGGCTTTGACTAGTATAAGAAAGGTGACATTTCAATAAACTGATAGAATATCATGTATAGCAAATAATATCTGGCGATAAGCAAGGATGGCACTATAGAGAGGGGTAGGAATAGAGAGGGAGTGAATATATTATGGTGAGAGATCAGAAAGATGCTTCTCTGTGCAGAAAGCTAATGTACTGCATCTCTAAAATGGATTTTTCTGCATTTTATGAAACAGTTGGATTCAGGGTTGTGTCAAGAGCTAAATAAGTCTGCTCACAAAATGTGCTGATAGTATCCTTTGCAATGATGAGGTATGTTCGGGTCAATACTATTGGAGTGATGGATCTTACCTTACATGATTTTCCCAGGAAAGAAACTAGAGAAGGTTGCAGATGGAGAAACCAATTCATTTTGGAGCCTTTGTTGGCTCAGGCTGATTAGGAATCAATTCAAACATCATGTAGCAATTACTGCAGACTATGAATGCTCCGTATTTTATTGGGAAAATAATCAGGCCCTCATAGAGTAGCACCACCAGAAGGCTTATATTTCAGCAGTACATGTCTGCGAGCCTACCGGAATCCCATTGCTTCTCACATGGTTTCACAATCCATATCTGAAGAGCCGTGATATGATTAAGAAGAAGATTTAAAGATATACACCTATATTTTTAGATCATCAAGTCCTAGCCTGACAGGTGGACTATGAAACCATATAATTAAGTAAAATTACTTTTACAGCTTTACAGAACTGGTTTTGGAGTTTACTTTTTGAAGCCCTCCTTTGAGATCCAACCGTTGACCAGGACCCCCTTTTGTTCATAACAAGGTTCCAAATACTATATCAGCTATTCAGCCATAATTTCAGGAATATCTAAGTCATCCAATTGCTTCTCACATGGTTTCACAATCCATATCTGAAGAGCCGTGATATGATTATGAAGAAGATTTAAAGATATACACCTATATTTTTAGATCATTGTCAACAAAGTCCTAGCCTGACAGGTGGACTATGAAGCCATATAATTGAGTAAAATTACTTTTAGATCTTTACAGAACTGGTTTTGGAGTTTACTGTTTGAAGGCCTTCTTTTGATATCCAACCATTGGCCAGGACCCCCTTTTATTCATAACAAGATTCCAAATACCACATCAGCTATTCAGCCATCCATATCAGCTATTCAGCCATAATTTCAGGAATATCTAAGTCATCCAATTGCTTCTCACATGGTTTCACAATCCATATCTGAAGAGCCGTGATATGATTATGAAGAAGATTTAAAGATATACACATATTTTTATATCATTGTCAACAAAGTCCTAGCCTGACAGGTGGACTATGAAGCCATATAATTGAGTAAAATTACTTTTAGATCTTTACAGAACTGGTTTTGGAGTTTACTGTTTGGACCCCCTTTTGTTCATAACAAGGATCCAAATACCATATTAGCTATTCAGCCATAATTTCAGGAATATCTAAGTCAGCCAATAAGTGTTTACCCTAAAGAGCTTACTTACCAACCACAGGGCAAGGAGTAAAGTGCAAAACGTGTGCAAACTGGAATCTTTTTGAATTCTTGCCCTGTAGTTTGTATAACTCTTAAAATGTGAGGCTGGGCCAAAGGGTTGGCAACACTGACATAAAAGGTGATTGTGACCATCTTACTGTATGTGCTCCAGTCTTTCTACCAACTACTGGTTCTTTGCCACAATTGCAGGGACCTTGGAAGTCACCTACAGTTACAGCTTTGCCACCCTAAGGCTCATGGTAGGAGGGGTAGAAGTAAATATAAAATAAACATGGTCTCATCTCTTTCAGTGCCCCAACTTCTTTTTGCCCCAGGCATGGACAATGCATCAGCCAAGGTATCAATATCTCAGCTCCCACCCCCATATAGAAGATATTGGGTGCTCACATTGACCTTTGTCCCCATACTTTGCTCCAAGATGCTGAATGACTCAACGTCATTCAAGTAAATGTACTTTCTGCATGTTACACTGTATTTTCCCAGCCTGCCTCAATCTGGCCCATCTGCAGTATTAGTGTGTGGAAAACTGCATTAGGGGCACCCCCAGCAAACCCAGTCGGGGTCACACTGCATTCTATTTCAAGTAATTCAGCCAGTTTATTCTAAGCAAAACCACTTGATTTGCGGTGAACCTGAGTCATTTATGTGGTGTCCCTAGTGTATGAGAATATTCAAATCTCTATGGTTCTGGTTCTTGCTAAAAAAAAAGTTTGATCTCTTCTTCTCTCTTTCCGAAATCAAAATTAAACAAGTGCCATTTCTTTCTTTCTTTCTTTCTTTCTTTCTCTTTCTCTCTTTTGTTTCAGTTGCTTCCTAGGGAAAGTCAATGAAAGCTAAAATATAAACAAGCAGTTATAAATAGCATATAGCTTTCTTTTGTATTCCAAACATCTTTTATTGATGCAGATTTACATGTCATACATTATACAATTATCGTAAATGTTTGAGTCTTCAATAAAGATACATTTTCTTCTATTATCTTAAAGTGTTTACAAATATTTGCAGTAATTAGGATCTTAAGAAAAAGAAAAAAAATATTAATATATACAGGTATGAGATCCATTATTCAGAAACCAGTTATCCAGAAAGCTCCAAATTACGGAAAGCCTGTCTCCCATAGACTTCATTATAAGCAAATAATTCTGATTTTTAAAATTGATTTCTCTGTAAAAGCAAAACAGTACCTTGTACTTGATCCCAAAATATATAATGACCCCTTATTGGGGGCAGAACAGCCCTATTGGGTTTATTTAATGGTTAAATGATTCCCTTTTCTCTGTAATAATAAAACAGTACCTGTACTTGATCCAAAAAGATATAATTACCCCTTATTGGGGGCAGAACAGCCCTATTGGGTATATTTAATGGTTAAATGATTCCCTTTTCTCTGTAATAATAAAACAGTACCTGTACTTGATCCCAAAAGATATAATTACCCCTTATTGGGGGCAGAACAGCCCTATTGGGTTTATTTAATGGTTAAATGATTCCCTTTTCTCTGTAATAATAAAACAGTACCTGTACTTGATCCCAACTAAGATATAATTACCCCTTATTGGGGGCAGAACAGCCCTATTGGGTATATTTAATGGTTAAATGATTCCCTTTTCTCTGTAATAATAAAACAGTACCTGTACTTGATCCCAAAAGATATAATTACCCCTTATTGGGGGCAGAACAGCCCTATTGGGTTTATTTAATGGTTAAATGATTCCCTTTTCTCTGTAATAATAAAACAGTACCTGTATTTGATCCCAACTAAGATATAATTACCCCTTATTGGGGGCAGAACAGTCCTATTGGGTTTATTAAATGGTTAAATGATTCCCTTTTCTCTGTAATAATAAAACAGTACCTGTACTTGATCCCAACTAAGATATAATTACCCCTTATTGGGGGCAGAACAGCCCTATTGGGTTTATTTCATGGTTAAATGATTCCCTTTTCTCTGTAATAATAAAACAGTACCTGTACTTGATCCCAACTAAGATATAAATAATCCTTAATGGAGGCAAAACAATCCTATTGGGTTTAATTAATGTTTTATTGTTTTTTTTAGTAGACTTAAGGTATGAAGATCCAAATTACGGAAAGACCCCTAATCGGGAATACCCTTAGTCCCAAGGATTCTGGATAACGGGTCCTATACAAGTATTAACCTGGTAAATAATTAAGAAATGCTTTCATTGTTAAAATACTAGAAAATATGCATAGACTGAGACACTGAGTAATTAACCATTGTATTATAGTGTGTTGTGGGAGGATCTACTGACATATCAGGTCCACATTATTCCAAAAAGACTTTAGATTTGGGCAGGTAAACCAGATATGAATTAGTAAACCTTTGTTCTCTTTACATCTCCAACATGGCTCATAAATGCATTTGGCATATAGCTTTCAGTATGTATTGGACTCTTTCCTGTTAGGGATCATCTGCCAAGATCCAAGCTTTTCCAGAGGCTAGCGAACACTGGGGGGTATACATTCCCAAGCCTTTGCACAAACACGTGGTATAGAGGACACTGGATCCTCATGTACTTTATTGGAAATGAAGTTCATTAATATACATAACACTGAAATGTAAATATAATATACAATAGAAGGAAATAGTCTATTAAAATTCCAAAACCGAACACGTCAATTCAGCCAAAAGCCTTGGGTGGTTCCTATTATTCCGACACATTTATCGGACCTCTCCAAGTGAGAGTGTATACCTTCTTTATCTTCCCATGCTTTGGGGACATGGCACATCTGGCATTTGTGACTGCTAGTTGTGGTAGTGATCAGAACGCTGGCATTAACACCAGTAATGGGTGCCTGGCCCCAGGCTCCCCACAGTAGAAAAGAAAAGTATGGCTCCCTTCCATCCTATGTGCATACTGCTTCAGTCCATATATGCAAGGGTTTGAGACTGCTTATGGTGCAAGCTTACACACATCTGCTGTCCATACTGATCCTAACCAAACTTCATTTATGCCAGTGGTTAGGGGTCTGCTCCCCTTGTAGCTCCATCAATAATATCATGCATTTTTTCTCTGGATGACAGGGGAGGGCCACTTAGCATTGCCCCAGGTGCAAATGCACCACTTAGGGCCTATGCACTTACCAGCTGCCCCTGGGCAAAGGCTTCTTTAGTCTACTTTCTATATCTTGTACAAGCACAAGGCAACAGGCAGTGAATAGTGATGGGCGAAAATTTTCACCAGGCATGGATTTGCGGCAAATTTCCGCGTTTCACCATTGGCGGATTGTTTCGCAAAACAGATGAAAAAATATGCCGCGGAAAAATTCACTGCGCGTCCAAAAAATTTCGCCCGCTTCAAAAGAATAGCTGCACGACAAAAGAATAGCCGCTGGCGACAAAAGAATAGCCATGGGCGACAAAAGAATAGTCACGGGCGACAAAAGAATAGCCGCTGGCGACAAAAGAATAGCCATGGGCGACAAAAGAATAGTCACGGGCGACAAAAGAATAGCCATGGGCGACAAAAGAATAGCCGCACGACAAAAGAATAGCCGCACGACAAAAGAATAGCCGCTGGCGACAAAAGAATAGCCGCGCAACAAAAAAATAGCCGCTGGTGACAAAAGAATAGCCATGGGCAACAAAAGAATAGTTGCAGACGCTCAACATTTTCGCTGTTTCACGAATCTTTTGAAAAATTCACAAATTTTTCGGCGAAGCAAAACGGCCCAGATTCGCTCATCACTAGCAGTGAATACAGGGCTCCACGGCATATCCGTGGCAATGGGAAAGGCCTATGGGCAGGGAAGGTTACCATCCTTGTGTTGCACTTTGCATGGTGCAAATGAGGTCTAGTCTATCCTTCCAGTGCAAAAAAATGTATCAGACATAACCAATGATAAAGAAATAGAGCCCAACATTCCCTGCTATTAATCCGTGGCCCAGTTAATAGTTTGTGGGGCAGCTTTGCACGCTGCACCTTTAGCAACAAAACTGCTCCTTAGAAAAGCTGATCCTTAGTCAGCAGGTGGATGGGTATAATCTTTAGCTGGAAATGATACAGAGAATCCCTTTCTTTGGTTTCTTTTTTTTGCTTGAATGGGAGGATGTTGCTGTACTGTATTTCAGAGATAGCCAGCGTGGCTGATAATGCACCATCCATCTACCAGCTGCCGGCTTGGCAGGACGCACTCTCCTGTTTCCATGGCACGGCACAGCAGGCATATGACATACTGAACTGGACCGCAGCCAATGTAATCCGATGGCACGGTTCCCTGTTAACTGAAAGAGGAAACAGCACCCCAAGTCCCCTCTCCGGCCTGCCAATAAAGGCTGAACTTTGTACAGGGAAGGACTAATTAACTTCCACAACCAGTTGTCCCAACGAACGGCCAAAAAAAAATAAAAAAATCTTTCAAGGGGCCATAACGGCATGGATAATTAACCCATTCTGGGGGTACAATGGGCTCCTTTTATTTGTGCTGTAATCTTGACATCTGTAGCATTTGCTTTCTCCTTTCCAGAATGCACACTTGCTAATGCTTTTTAAATGGCGTTTTAAAATACAACAGATTGAACAATTTTTTGGTTATCGCAGTAACAGGCTCGTATCCAAGAATTAATTAGGAAGCGTGTATTGTAGTGTATATAGCATATATCATGTCCAATAAAAGTCCTGCCCCAATAATTCCATTCTGTAACATAGTGCAAGTAAAATAAGAAGGTGTGTGTGTTTTTAAAGCCCAATAACTTGACATGGGTATCTTTATTTTTAAATTTCTCCTTGTGATTGGCTATTGGGCCTCCACTAGACTTTAGGATCTCAAACACAAACATTGGCTGCAAACTTGTACCACTTGACTTTCCCCAATTTGAGCAGCCATATGGATTGCCAAACTGCACCGTTCTGATTGGTTGGACCCCAGGCCAATACATGTATGATAATATGGCCTATGCAGGCCATTGAGAGATTAGATTTATAATATAACCAATTCATATATATCAGACAGCCATGAAGTTGGCCCCATATACAAGCTACCAACTCAGTGTAAAGGAGCTTTTTCAGAAGCTTATATTTATATGGCCCATCTTTATTCAGTATCTTATTGGCCCATAAGTGGCCTCAGAACAATGACCCAAGCCAACAAATGGATCAATATGTTGGTCTATGCAGACTAATCTTAAAAAAGAATAATTAGATGATGCAGCCGGCATCCAATGGGATTTTTCTAACTTGCTTGAAATATATCAGCTGAGAATTCTTTTGTTTTGGCCTCATATAATAAACTACAACCTTGTATGGACAGCTTTCATTAGTAGTTTATTGGCATTTATGTCTTTGACTCTCCTTCTTATCAGGGTGTAGGCCTAAAGCCCAATGGGCCTGATATGACTAAAAATTCACTTGGGATCATTTATAAACACTGGGCCTATTAGCACCAGGCAGTTACACATGGCAACCAATCATATGTTTAATTTCATTGTTCTACTTCCTGCTGTCTCAAAAAATCTAATCCCTGATTGGTTGCTATGCGTTACTGCCCAGGTGCAAATTTGCCCAGTGTTTATAAATGAGCCATACTGTCTTGCAAACCTGACAACTGTATATCGCTGTATATGATCTGCTTAATCCTAAGTATATAATTATTTGTAGGGATGCAGCGAATCCAGGATTTGGTTCGGTATTTGGCCGAATCCATCGGGGTGGGTTCAGGGGTTCAGCCAAACCCAAAAAAGTGGGTCCGGTGCGTCCCTAATTATTTGAGCCTGTTCTTCTGCATAGGGAGTATAAGAGGGATCCCCCATATTGACAAATGGCCTCTTCCCTGATTCCAATTCTCATAATGAATTCTATTGGCTGTTATTAGCGGGGAAGATTCCATGAGTCAGCGGTTGCCATTCCTGCCTGATAATAGAGACAAATGAGTGAACTTTCATATCGTTATTCATATGAATGAAATATTGCCTTATAGGCCATTTGTGAAAGATAAATGCCAGTGCTACAGAAACCAACTCATCCTTGACATTTACCTTTGCTGTGACCGAAGCTTCCCTCTGGCTGAAATAAGCTGACTGTGCCAATTAGACCTCAGTTATGCACTCTGCATTCTCTATTCTTGCATGGCACCCATAAACCCAGGGGGGCTCTACTGAGCCTCTAACCGCTCTCATTCCGGGCACAAGAATGGTGTCTTATGAGGAATGTCCAATGCAAAAACGGCTTCATCAGCACTCGGAACAGCCATGGTATTTAAAAGAAACCTTTATTTATTCCATTTAAAAACACACAGAGGCCTAACGCGTTTCGTGCACTAGGCACTTAATCATAGGCATATGAGGAATGAACTAATGGAATAGAATGGAACCAAGAAAAATGTTTTAAAATATCCCTGGGAAATAATAAATGACCCCTACAGTCTATTATTATTTAACAGAGCATTCTGTCACAGTGGCACAGATCCTATCTGATCCCCCCATTGTAAGCAGCAGTCCTGCCCTGCTTTATGGCTGAGATTCTAGCTATCTGTATAACAGAGCATTCTGTCACAGTGGCACAGATCCTATCTGATCCCCCCATTGTAAGCAGCAGTCCTGCCCTGCTTTATGGCTGAGATTCTAGCTATCTGTATAACAGAGCATTCTGTCACAGTGGCACAGATCCTATCTGATCCCCCCATTGTAAGCAGCAGTCCTGCCCTGCTTTATGGCTGAGATTCTAGCTATCTGTATAACAGAGAATACCCACTGTAACCAGGACCATGTAGCCAAGTGAGAGAAGAATGATTGGCAAGGGAAAGGCAATATCTCCATGACCTGATGATGCTGCATAGCTTATGGCTGAGATTCTAGCTATCTGTATAACAGAGCATTCTGTCACAGTGACACAGATCCTATCTGATCCCCCCCATTGTAAGCAGCAGTCCTGCCCTGCTTTATGGCTGAGATTCTAGCTATCTGTATAACAGAGCATTCTGTCACAGTGGCACAGATCCTATCTGATCCCCCCATTGTAAGCAGCAGTCCTGCCCTGCTTTATGGCTGAGATTCTAGCTATCTGTATAACAGAGCATTCTGTCACAGTGGCACAGATCCTATCTGATCCCCCCCCCATTGTAAGCAGCAGTCCTGCCCTGCTTTATGGCTGAGATTCTAGCTATCTGTATAACAGAGCATTCTGTCACAGTGGCACAGATCCTATCTGATCCCCCCATTGTAAGCAGCAGTCCTGCCCTGCTTTATGGCTGAGATTCTAGCTATCTGTATAACAGAGCATTCTGTCACAGTGGCACAGATCCTATCTGATCCCCCCCATTGTAAGCAGCAGTCCTGCCCTGCTTTATGGCTGAGATTCTAGCTATCTGTATAACAGAGAATACCCACTGTAACCAGGACCATGTAGCCAAGTGAGAGAAGAATGATTGGCAAGGGAAAGGCAATATCTCCATGACCTGATGATGCTGCATAGCTTGAGGCTTAATTAGATTAATTAATAGGAAAGTATAATTCCCCTCTAGTTCTGCCCATACAAAGAAACTTGATAGATGGTATGTATGGCACGTCGAGGTGCCAGTGCAGGCAGCAGCAGGAATCTCGCATTGTAGGAACCTGTCAGTCAGAGTGACCGTGGCTCTTAGTTTGCCGCATATTATTATTTTATTGAGCATACAAAGAGCCTGGCCATATACCACTGCGGTGGCGCCTGGAGACTCCTGATCTCCATTGTCCCCGAGGCGAGTCCTTCAGAACCATGAAATTCCAATATCATTATCCACTTGCAAAACCAGGAGGGGCCCAAATCCTTTTCTGTGCGGTCCTGCTATCCAACAGCTTAGAGACAATGGCATTTGACAACTAGGTTGCCCAAAGTAGGAGAAATATGGGAGGCCAAAAAGCCTCCCCCACTGCTTTATCCAGAGCAAGAAGGGGAATTGCCATTTGCATGTCTATGCGCCATTGCAAGGGCAACATTCCTGACGCCTGCATGGCAAGACAAAGCCAGTCCCATTCTGTGGCACAGACTCTATAGGGACAAATGCTCGGCCTCAGAGATGTCCAACCTTTTGGGCCTCCGGTCGCTATTGAACTACAACTTGGAACCTCTTTCTGGTAGTTGGGAGATGGAGCTCATCACACAAAAAGCGGATATATCTGTTTTATATTATCTCCTTATAAATATCAGCGGAATCAGGGTTCCCTATAGTAATACTGCAGAGTAGAATTTCCTCTATCACAGTATCTCCTTGAAGGACACTGTCATGATTTTAAAGGTGTACTTTTTCTAAGTTCCTGAGTCTGAGCTTTCAGCCAGCGCTACACATTAGAACTGCTTTCAGCTAACCTATTGTTTCTCCTACTCCCATGTAACTGGAGGAGTCCCAAGCCGGACTTGGATTTCTTACTATTGAGTGCTATTCTGATACCTACTGGGAGCTGCTATCTTGCTCCCTTCCCATTGTTCTGCTGATCGGCTGCTGGGGGGGGGGATATCACTCCAACTTGCAGCGCAGCAGTAAAGTGTGCCTGAGTCTGAGCTTTCAGAAGGAGCCAGCACTACACATTAGGAACTGCTTTCAGCTAACCTATTGTTTCTCCTACTCCCATGTAACTGGAGGAGTCCCAAGCCGGACTTGGATTTCTTACTATTGAGTGCTATTCTGATACCTACTGGGAGCTGCTATCTTGCTCCCTTCCCATTGTTCTGCTGATTGGCTGCTAGGGGGTGAGGGGGGATATCACTCCAGGGGAAAGGTCTAACTCTTGAAATTGCCCCTATGAGATCACATGCATGGAAAACTGGCACCTGTAGAATCTGCGGGGCACTCCGTGTTCTTTACCTGGCAGTAGATCCTGGAGTGCATTGCTGTCACGTGCCCAAGACCCCGGTACTGATGCTTGCCATCATGTGCAATGTAAGGGGCATTCCTGGGACACCCATATGCCACCCATCATGTTACCCCCGGATGCAGTGCTGTGTTTAGAGAGAGGCTCAGCACTTTGCACTCTATTTTTGGGTGCAATAACAGGGCAATAAGCAAAGGCAAAGACATAAGGGTATATTTATCATATTGAGTAAAAAGTGGAGTGAAGCATTATCGGTGATATTGCTCAGGGCAACCAATCAGCAATTAGATTTCAACAGTTAAAAAACCAAAGCAAAACATCTGATTGGCTGCTATGAGCAACATCACCGATAATGTTTTACACAGCATGATAAATATGCCCCTTAGTGTTATCATTTGAAGTAAAACAGAGAGGGCTGTTCCTGCTGAACTGTGCTCCTTCCTTAACTGATGGCATTATAAAAGGAGCACAATTCAGCAGAAACAGCCCTCTATGTTTGCTCATAGCCTGGACAAAGAAATAAAAATATACCAGCTCCGGGATTCCCCTGTACATACACAGCAGTATTTCAGTATCAGTGTTCATTATATCTATGAAATCTGTCCGACTGATTTTCTGTATAAAACTGCTGTCCCACTGCACTGGCTGAAACCCCAAAGCTCATGTTTAACATTTAACTGTTTCATTTCCCATTCGAGTATTTCTAACTGATGGGTGCTGTCCCAGATCATGTGCTGAGTGGATGGGAACTAAGATCGCACTTAAGCCGCCTCTTCCTAGATGTGAAAAAGCCCAAATTAATTCTAAGAATTTCTGACAATGTGTCAGGATGCAAATCTGGTTTAGTAACATTTTTGAGCAAAGGAAACAAGAAGTGCCCTGGCGTGAAAGAACTTCTTTATTTCTAGTGTGATAATGAAAGTAACATGGAGCCTCCCTAGTGCTGCACTCTCTGTATAACATTCTGGTTCTGCACTAGTCTGTATCTAGTCTCCTGTACATGCCCAGTTCTGCACTCTCTATATAACATTCTGGTTCCGCACTATGTATCTAGTCTCCACTCGCACTGGTCCTAGCTCCCCTCTACTCTCACTGGTCCTAGTTCCCCTCCAATCATACTGGTCCTAGCTCCCCTCTACTTGCACTGGTGGTAGCTCCCCTCCACTCGCACTGGTCCTAGCTCTCCTCCAATTGTACTATTCCTAGCACCTCTCCACACACACAGGTCCTAGCTCTTCTCCACTCACACAGGTCCTAGCACCTCTCCACACACACAGGTCCTAGCTCTTCTCCACTCACACTGGTCCTAGCTCCTCTCCACACACACTGGTCCTAGCTCCCCTCTACTCGCACTGGTCCTAGCTCCCCTCTACTCGCACTGGTGGTAGCTCCCCTCTACTCTCACTGGTCCTAGCTCTCCTCCAATTGTACTGGTCCTAGCACCTCTCCACACACACAGGTCCTAGCTCCTCTCCACTCACACAGGTCCTAGCTCCTCTCCACTCACACAGGTCCTAGCTCCTCTCCACTCACACAGGTCCTAGGTCCTCTCCACTTACACTGGTCCTAGCTCCCCTCTAGTCTCACTGGTGGTAGCTCCCCTCTACTCACACTGGTCCTAGCTCTCCTCCAATTATACTGGTCCTAGCTCCTCTCCACTCACACAGGTCCTAGCCCCCCTCCACTCGCACTGGTCCTGGCTATCCTCCAATCGTACTGGTCCTAGTTCCTCTCCATTCACACAGGTCCTAGCTCTCCTCAACTTGAACTAGTCCTAGCTCCCCTCTACTCGCACTGGTCCTGGCTATCCTCCAATCGTACTGGTCCTAGTTCCTCTCCATTCACACAGGTCATAGCTCTCCTCCACTTGAACTGGTCCTAGCTCCCCTCTACTCGCACTGGTCCTAGCTCCCCTCCACTCGCACTGGTCCTAGCTCCCCTCTACTCGCACTGGTCCTAGCTCCCCTCCACTCGAACTGGTCCTAGCTCCCCTCTACTCGCACTGGTCCTAGCTCCCCTCTACTCGCACTGGTCCTAGCTCCCCTCTACTCGAACTGGTCCTAGCTCCCCTCTACTCGCACTGGTCCTAGCTCCCCTCTACTCGCACTGGTCCTAGCTCCCCTCCACTCGAACTGGTCCTAGCTCCCCTCTACTCGAACTGGTCCTAGCTCCCCTCCAGTCGAACTGGTCCTAGCTCCCCTCTACTCGCACTGGTCCTAGCTCCCCTCCACTCGAACTGGTCCTAGCTCCCCTCTACTCGCACTGGTCCTAGCTCCCCTCTACTCGCACTGGTCCTAGCTCCCCTCTACTCGCACTGGTCCTAGCTCCCCTCTACTCGCACTGGTCCTAGCTCCCCTCTACTCGCACTGGTCCTAGCTCCCCTCCACTCGCACTGGTCCTAGCTCCCCTCTACTCGCACTGGTCCTAGCTCCCCTCTACTCGCACTGGTCCTAGCTCCCCTCCACTCGCACTGGTCCTAGCTCCCCTCCACTCGCACTGGTCCTAGCTCCCCTCTACTCGCACTGGTCCTAGCTCCCCTCCACTCGCACTGGTCCTAGCTCCCCTCTACTCGCACTGGTCCTAGCTCCCCTCTACTCGCACTGGTCCTAGCTCCCCTCTACTCGCACTGGTCCTAGCTCCCCTCTACTCGCACTGGTCCTAGCTCCCCTCTACTCGCACTGGTCCTAGCTCCCCTCCACTCGCACTGGTCCTAGCTCCCCTCTACTCGCACTGGTCCTAGCTCCCCTCTACTCGCACTGGTCCTAGCTCCCCTCCACTCGCACTGGTCCTAGCTCCCCTCTACTCGCACTGGTCCTAGCTCCCCTCTACTCGCACTGGTCCTAGCTCCCCTCCACTCGCACTGGTCCTAGCTCCCCTCTACTCGCACTGGTCCTAGCTCCCCTCTACTCGCACTGGTCCTAGCTCCCCTCCACTCGCACTGGTCCTAGCTCCCCTCTACTCGCACTGGTCCTAGCTCCCCTCTACTCGCACTGGTCCTAGCTCCCCTCCACTCGAACTGGTCCTAGCTCCCCTCTACTCGCACTGGTCCTGGCTATCCTCCAATCGTACTGGTCCTAGTTCCTCTCCATTCACACAGGTCCTAGCTCTCCTCCACTCGCACTGGTCCTAGCTAAATGTAAACTATGAATAGTCTTGGCTTGAATACATGTCCTACTTACCCTCTTATAGAGACTGAGGAAAGTGCACCATGAATCATTCTAACAAGTCAATTCTAAAAGTATAATTTCTACTGAATCATTTAAAACATTAGCAGACTTGATTCATGAAATGAATGTTGGGAAATACCTGATTGCTGCCGAACCTTCACAGGGACTATTTTACAGACAGTGATGGGCTTTGACGTTTTTGATATACTCCAAATAAAAGTAGGTATAGAGTCTCACATAAGCACTCGCCATTACGCACAAACGCTTTCCGCTCAGCACATTTCAGTTGCTTCTGTCCCCTTTGTTCCTATTCTATCTCTTTACATTTATTTGTTCCATGTACTGTACCTCCACCCGTCACTCACAAGAGCAACTGGCACAGAGTAGAAAAATGAACTACTAATCCCCATATGTAATTAAAGGCACTAAGTTTGCCCAGGTGTAGTAACCCATAGCAACCAATTAGATGTGTGCTTTCAAATAGGTGACCAGTAAATGCTACCTGCTGATTGGTTGCTATGGGTTACTACTCCTGGGCAAACTGAGTGTCTTTTATTACATAACCCCCTAATCCAATAGGCAACTAGCCCCCCTGGCAAACAGAACAACACTGGAATTTAGGGAAAAACTGCATTATGGGGAAAAAATATGGCGATTCCACTCGAAATTGCACTTCACTTGCAGATGCAGGTTAACCCTTTTGCCTCCTTGTTGAGCTTTAAATTGACTGTATATTTTGTAAAGGCATTTTCTAACTTTTAAGGCACAATAATACCCTTTTTGCAGTTCAGAATGACAGAGTGGGTGTGGGGGGGGGGGAGGGGGGTCTCACCAACTGCCTGGAAAGAGCAAAGAGAGATAGAATAGGTTAAATATTGGGTACTAATTAAAGGAAACCTACAGTATACCCCAGAATGAATATGTAACCAACAGACAGTTTATATTATGTTAAGTGGCCTACTAAAGAATCTCCCCAAACTGGAATATATATATCAGTAAATATTGCCCTTTTACATCCTTTCCCTTGAGCCGCCATTTAGTGATGGGCTGTGTGCTCCCTCAGAGATCAGCTGACAGGAAGTGATGCAGCTCTAACTGTAACAGGAAGTAGTGTGGGAGCAAAAGGCAGAACTCTGCCCATTCATTGGCTGATGGGGCCTAGCATGAATGTGTGCCTTGGCTTGTTTGTGTGCACTGTGACTCCTATGATCCCAGGGGGCGGCCCTTAGTACTTAAAATGGCAGTTTCCTATTTAGGATTACCCAATGGCACATACTACTAAAAAAGTATATTTATATGAAAATTATTTATTTAGATGAAGCAGGGTTTTACATATGAGCTGTTTATGCAATATATTTCTATAGAGACCTACACTGTTTGGGGGTATAGTTTTCTTTTAAGTGAATGACTCAGTAACCATAGTGATTGTTGCCAAGTAACTTCCATAGCTAGCCATTGGTGCTATTCTTACCAGTGCATTAATAGTATCTGAACTTGTGCAATGGAGCATTTGAGAACCAGAAAGCAAGAGAACCCCAGTTTGAGAACCCCTGGCAACGGAAAGGAGGGCAATATGGACACCATGGTACCTGCCCGGCAACCCAGCTCTTTTTTCCACTGCACACACAGGTGGAGATATGAAGGTATAAACTGGTTAAACAAGGTCAAATTAACCCAACTACCAACAGATCCCATTTACTTTTACCTGAAAATGATTTTCTGAGAACAACTGTGCTTGGAACAAAAGTTGCTCCTATTATTCCATTACATCTATTCATGGAAATGTATAAAAAGGTGCAAACTTTGCCCAGGCCTAGTCACCCATTGCGGCCCATTGTGTGTTTGTTTTTACACAGCTGCCCAGTTAATGCCTCCTGCTGACTGCTTGCAATGGGTAAACAGACCGCTAGCAAACATCACACCTCTGTTATATAGTTTCTTTCCTATAGTTTCTTTCCCACTTTGCTTACTGGCCCTATAGGAGCCTACATTTAGAAGTAGAATCAGTAATGTTTTAATGCACTTGGCTGAGTTCAGGTTAATGCTAACCTGGCCTCCATCAAAGATACACACAGCTGGAAAATCCAATTACAATCGTCTCTTACACACCAGCAGTAGTACCTGAAAGGGTAATGATGCCTATAAAGTTTGTAGTAGTGATGGTTTGGGGTGGTGGGGCCTGGGGATCCATTGTAAGCAAACATTAAGCCTACAGAGCACATTGAAGTTCTTGCCTGTTCCATGCCACTTGGTGGTTATACTGCAATATAATGCCCTATGCCAGCGGTTCTCAACCTGTGGGTCAGGACCACTTTGAGGGTTGAATGACCCTTTCACAGGGGTCACCTAAGACCATCAAAAAACACAGAGTTTCGATGGGCTTAGGAATAATTTTATGGTTGGGGGTCACCACAACATGAGGAACTGTATTAAAGGGTCGCGACATTAGGGAGGTTGAGAACCACTGCCCTATGCACAAAGTAAGGTCCATACAGAATGGGTTTGTTGAGGTTAGAGTGGAAGAACTTGACTACTCTGCCTTGAGCCCTGACCTCAACCCAAATGAACACCACCGACATAGACTGGAAGGTCAGCAGCAAACCAGGCCTGATCTCCAGAATCACTGGCCAAATTCTTCCATATGAATTGGTAGTAGAAACTGGGTAATAGCAAGAGGAGGATCAGCTTTTTATTCATTGGTTTGGGAATCAGATGTTGGACAATCAGGCAAATCAGGATGTATCTGCACTACTGTATAAGGCCAAATGTACTGGGACACCTGATTGTCCAACATCTGATTCCCAAACCAATGTATATAAAGTTGCTTTTACCCAGTTTCTACTCTTCTGGGAAGGTTCCCTCTAGACAGTGGAAGATTGTTGGTGGGATTTGCTTCCATTCATATGGAAGAATTTGGCCATTGATTTTGGAGATCAGGCCTGGTTTGCAGATGACCTTCCAGTCTATGCCGGACAGTAGACTATTTTGGCTTTTTGGGTATAAACCTACTTGCAGAGTCTGACAGGAGCGTAGAGGCACACCAGGGCTCAAGCCCCTCCTCCAGATGCAGGCCCGGATTCTTGGCGAGGCCACAAAGGCCCAGGCCTAGGGTGGCCCAAACATAGGGGAATTTTACCCCCCGGGGGGGCGGAGGCACAGGATGGGGGCGGCCTTTGGGTGCCAGGATTAGAAATCAGGCGCTGTCCAGATGTCAGCCCCCACCTCCATCCATGCCGCATCCTTTTTATCTCTTGGCAAGGCTGGGGCAGGGGCCCACCAGTGTTCCCCAGTATCCCGCCCAGTTCGACCATGCCTGCTTAGGAGTACCGTACCTCATAACACCTAATAAGAAAGAACTGGAGATGTTCAGTGTACAGAAAAATTCTAAAAATGCAAGAAACTGGAACAAAAAGTTACTCTTTAATTTCTGCAGGTCTGAAAAAAGCAGCTGCTGGGGTTGTCTTAGTTTTGCTGCATCCCCAGAATCTCCTTACCTGCATTGTCCTAATACATACTGTACATGTACATAGGTATATTTATAAAGGTACAAGGTGATGGCAGTTCAGGGAAGAGAATGGAATGTACAGTACGCTGAAAGGAGAAAAAATAGAACAAAAGTCAGTGATCACGTGGAGCGACTGTGCAAACAAGCGAATATCTGAACTCACTACTGTCCCTTCAGGAGTCACTGTAACCTTAGGCAGATGGAAATCAAAGGCATTTGCCTATAGAGAAAGGGGGGAAACGGCAGAGAAGTCCCTATATGGTATTGAGCCCTTTGCCTGCAGCTCTTCCTTTAGATAAGGGCTTTAAAGCCCCAGCTTGCACTGAGGTCAGGATTCCTGGAACTCCCCGGCTCCGATCCCTGCTCCGCTTCCATGTAAAGTGCTGAAGCCAGCTGCTCACAAGTGACTTGACAACATTTCTGGAGCGTTTTATTTTATCTGCGAGTTCAGCGCCGGTGCCTTACCCTTTCGTGGCAAGCGCTCAGGCTCAGCACATGCTGGAAGGATTACGCACGCCGCGGAACGGGCCAACAGTATGGTTTAGTCATTTAGGAATAAATGGAAAGGGGGTGTAGGCTCAGGGGGAGGGAAGGGGCACACCCACGGCCTGGGATAGTTTGAAGGACATTGGCACCCCTTTAGGAGAAGGCGCAGCGTAAGGGGCAAAAACAAGTGCAAACAGGTATCTAGTGATGGGCGAATCTGTCCCATTTTGCTTCACCGAAAATTAGCGAAACAAAACGGCTAAAAAATTGTGAAATGCAGCTAACGTGCAACTTTTTTGATGCACCAATTGTATTGGCACCCGTTTGCAAACAAATTCGCCACGGAAATTCACCGCAAATCCATGCCTGGCGAAAAATCATCATTTGCCCAATCACTACTGGCATCCATATAAATGCCATAGAGAAAGAAAGGGGCATTGATAGGCACAGTGTGCAAAGTGCAGCTATTGGATGCCAATCACCATCTTTGTTACCCACAATGCAGCTATTTACTACTAATGGTGTGCAAGGGATCTCCTACCTGGCCTATCATCAACCTCCCGCCCCATTAATTGCAACCCCTACTTCCCACTGTTAGAGATATGGGTTCCCTGCAGCAGGAACACTGCAAGTGTTAATATTATCTTATTCAGAGATGGCCAACCTTGTATTGTTCAACTACAAAACCCATCAAACCCTATGGATTTTTATTAACAGTTTCCCTCCTGACAATGGGGACTCAGGGCAGAGCCCTGATTACTACTGGCATCCACATAAATGCCATAGAGAAAGAAAGGGGCATTGATAGGCACAGTGTGCAAAGTGCAACTATTGGTTGCCAATTACCATCTTTGTTACCCACAATGCAGCTACTTACTACTAACGGCGTGCAAGGGATCTCCTACCTGGCCTATCATCAACCTCCCGCCAAATTAATCGTAACCCCTACTTCCCGCCTACTCGTTCTTTTATAGGTAAGAACGACTCCCAACTACTATAGAGGAAGAAGACCCCACAGTCGGGCCCCCATGAGCCCCAGAAAGGTTCCGCTTCCTCCGTAGTTAGGGTGCAAATCAGTGCACAGGCAGGTTTGAGAGGGCATTTATCCCTGAGCCAGGGCCATAACTAGGGGTAGGCCAAAGAGGCTTTTGCCTAGGATGCAATGGGGGGCACTAAGCAGGTACTTTTTCTGCCTGCAACTACCTGGCTTTCTTGCCCCAACCGCCACTTGTCACTATATGATCCCCTCTGTGTGTGCAGAGGGGAGGTTCTAGGTCGCCGGCGGGGTTGTCTAGAGTGTCCGGCTGGCTTGGCCCACCTCCGCCCTGAGCCCCCATTGTCAGGAGGGAAACTGTTAATAAAAATCCATATGCTTTGATGGGTTTTGTAGTTGAACAACACAAGGTTGGCCATCTCTGAACAAGATAATATTAACACCTGCATTGTTCCTGTTGCAGGGAACCCATATCTCTAACAGCAGCCCTTTGTGCTGGGAGTTGTAGTTGAAAATCACTTAGAAGGGGGAAGGTAAAAAAAAAAATCACTCAGCAGAAGGGCAAAACTGGGTTAATCCTGCTCCATTGTGTCTGATATGAAGCGCTGTGTCTGCGGCACACTTGTTACACGGCTGTTGGAGAATGACCCCATGTGGTTATTAGCGGTACTTGATCATCACTAAGGATGGATGAGAAGCTTCAGCATTTTCTCTGTGTCTCTCCTCCTCCCAAAACCTTATCCAGTACTTGGCTAGACTGGGAGAGTGCTGGGACGCTATAACCTGAATCAGTGGTCCCCAAACTGTAGGGATGCCCCCCCCCCCATTAGACAGCACAAAGCCATGCCGGGGGGCAGGGTTTGAACTAGGGGTAGGCCAGATAAACCCATGCCTAGGGTGCAATTGGGGGGGGCAGTTCTGAAGGGGTAGAGGGGTGTATCGATGGTAGTGTTGGTAGCAGCAACATCAAAGATGGTGGTGACCATGGTGGCAGCTGTGCCGGGGCGGTTGCAGGTGGGACCAAGCAGGAGGAGGGCTGGTGGCTCTAATCCAGGGGTAGCCAGACTTTGTCCATCGGCGATCTACTGTTGACTCCTACCCCATGTACGCATTCACGTATCCGCGCTGCACTTCCGCATCTACCGGCTTCGTTGTGGTCCACTAGAAGTCCATGGGGGTTCAACTAGTGGACCGCGATCAACTTCTTGGCCACCCCTGCTCTAATCCCAATAGTATTGCCTTGGGTGTCAGCTCCGCTGTGGGCTGAACAGAAAGGGCATAACAAAAAAGGGCTTCTACCAAAAAGGTCTGATAACCCCTACTCTAAATTGGGATTAGGGGAATATTTGTGCTGATGTTTTTGGTAATACAGCAATATTAGGGGACTGTCCCATCTGATGATACATAGTACAGGTATAGGACCCATTATCCAGAATGCTCGGGACCAAGGGTATTCTGGATAAGGGGTCTTTCCGTAATTTGGATCTTAATACCTTAAATCTACTAAAAAATCAATAAAACATTAATTAAACCCAATAGGATTGTTTTGCATCCAATAAGGATTAATTATATCTTATTTGGAATCAATTACAAGGTTCTGTTTTAATTCTACATAGAAAAAGGAAATCAGTTTTAAAATTCTGAATTATTTCATTAAAATGGAGTCTATGGGAGACAGGCATTCCGTAATTCGGAGCTTTCTGGATAATGGGTTTCCGGATAAGGGGTCCGATACCTGTACTGAGAAATATTTATACTAGTATAGTTTTATATGAGCTCTCTGTACACACTATGAGCTATTTATCATATTCTGGCCTCATTTTATGGGATCCCTCTGTAAGGAATATAGGGGGCTGTTCCTGCTGAACTTAGTACAGGAATACCTATGCCTGCTTTGCTGTCGTGAAGTCAAGCCAGTTGGATTTATCAGATGAGTTGGTACATGGGAAAAGCTTCTGGGCACATATTAAGCCAGAAGTATGCAGATACTCCCTCTAAAGTGCCATCAGTTGGAACGTTCCCTGTCAGAACTATTTGTAGGGATCATGGGGTTTTTATGGCATTGCCATGTTCAATTTCAAGTGTTGGCTGGAGTGGCGTAAAGGTCACTGTCATAGGAATCTGGAGCAGAAGAAACACTTCATCTACAGTGATAAATGGGATCCCCAACACTCAGATGTAAAAAGTGTTGGGGAGCCACATAAACATAAAAAAAAAGTTCCTTGGGGATGCCAAATAAGGGCTGTGATTGGCTAGTGGTATCCCCATGTGACCGCTGGCCTGCAGGAGGCTCTGCTTGGGGTAACACTGTGTCTCTGAGCTTCAAAAACTTGCCTCCAAGCCAGAAATGTAAAAATGGCACCTACTTTGGGGCTACTGGGAGCAAGGAATAAAAGTCTGAGGCTGTTTTTGGGCTACAGCTCCTGGTTGTACTAAAAAATAAGGCTGCAGAGTACAATGGCATTCCTGACAATTCCATGCCTTCTACTGTGTGGCAACAGGTTTTTTTAGCATAATAATTCCCCCATGCACAATGCCAGGCCTGTACAGAATGGGTTTGCTGAAATGGGAGTGGACCCCAACCCCAATTGGAGCATTGACTGTGAGCCAGACCCGATCCCCAACATCAGTGCCCTATTTCATTAATGTTCTTGTGGTTGAATGGAAGCATCTCCCAGCGGGAACCTTCCCAAAAGAGTAGAGGAAGGGCCATATTTACGATATATGCACCCGAGGGCCTGTGCCTAGGATGGCAGGGCGGCACTCGGGTGTCTATATGGGAAATAAACATTTTCCAAAGAATCTATCTCCCCTGCCACTGAGGGGTAGGGGCCCCCTGGCTGGCCCATTGCAAGTGAAAGAGACATAATACACAAGTGCATGCACAGGATGCCAATTCTGTGCTGAGTATGCACCAATGGGGAGCGCTAGGGTCCGGTGCCTAGGACTGGAACATATGGGCCCACCAGGGCTGCAACCTCAGGGTGCTCTTACGCCCAACCCCCCTCCATGCCACATCCCTTTAATCTCCTGGGGAGTGGGCTTGGGCAGTGGAGCAGGGGAGAAGGAGCAGCTTAGGTGGGGGAGCTGAGGCCGAAAGGGGATCAGGGTCGGCATGGCCCATGAGAGCCGGAGCCCACGGGGTTTTTTCCCGGAGTCCAACCCACCCCACAAGAAACAGAGTAATCATTTTACAATATATTTAGCACATAATATTTCCATTGGACGGTAGTAAAGAGATAAATGTAACTGTCTATCTGGGATGCCCTGAGAGTTCATTTATGATATTCCGTGCCCCCTCGGTAATGTTCTCCCAAAGGAGAAGTTGCATCTTTATTCCATTCTGGGCAGTCGCTGGGGGAGGCACGGCCAATGATTTTTATTGCCCTAATACTGACCCTCAATCCACTGATGTGCAGCCAACACAACTCCAGATAAGCACGGGGTATTTACATTTCTATATATTTAGCCGCCTCTACCATTAAAAATAACTGGCACATCTCCCGTTTATGACTTCCAAATATAACCTTGTTTTCTAACGGGAGAGAATGAGCGGAGCGCAGTGAATTTCATTCCGACGAACTGTTTGTTCCATTTCTGATTACAGCAGAGAGAGGTGAACAAAAGGCGCAGCTCCCATTGTCACTTCCCGGCTCTCCTGTTTACACATTACAAGGGTATTATATAATAATGATTATCCTCCTACACTGATTGGAACAAAGGGCTCTTCCTTGCCACTTCCTACAAGAAGCCCGGCCAGCTGATGTTTTCCTGCTTGGGTCGGGACTGAGTTGTAAGTTCCGAGAACAGGGCTAAATTTGCTTCCAAGAATATAAAGTTAGAAGACTTTTTGTTTACAATGCCGGCTGTGCTTCTTCATATTCAGGTGTAGCATCCTAGAATTAAAGGAAAACTATACCCCCGAACAATGTAGGGCTCTATAAAAACTAGGGATGCACCGAATCCCGGATTCGGTTTGGGATCAGGCCAAACCCAAAAAAGTGGGTTCAGTGCATCCCTAATAAAAACAACTCATATATAAAATCTCCTTTATCTAAATAAACCGTTTTCATAAAAAAATACTTGTTTAGAAGTATGTGCCATTGGGTAATCCTAAATAGGAAACTGCCATTTTAAGTACTAAGGGCCGCCCCCTGGGATCATAGGAGTCACAGTGCACACAAACAAGCCAAGGCACACATACATGCTTATCCCCATCAGCCAATGAATGGGCAGAGTTCTGCCTTTTGCTCCCACACTACTTCCTGTTACAGTTAGAGCTGCATCACTTCCTGTCAGCTGATCTCTGAGGGAGCACACAGCCCATCACAAAATGGTGGATCAAGGGAAAAGATGTTAAAGGACAATATTTATGGAAATTGTGGAGCAGAAATCCCCATCTGTTTTGACCTGTGAGCCACATTCAAATGTAAAAAAAGTTGGAGAGTAACACAAGCATGAAAAAAATTCCTGGATGTGGCAATATAGGTTGTAATTGGCTATTGGTAGCCCCTATGTGGACTGGTGGCCTACTGGAGGTTCTGTTTCACAATACACATGGGCTTTATGCAACCAAAACTTGCCTCCAAGCCAGGAATTCAAAAATTAGCACCTGGTTTGAGGCCACTGGGAGCAACACCCAAGGGGTTGGGGAGCAACATGTGTTTTGCTAACCACTGGTGGGGGATCACTGCTGTAGAGTGTTCCATGAACGAGTAGATGAGTTTCCAAGTTTGATGGGGGACCCCAGAGAAAACAGCCCCTAATAACTGCCCTATCCCTCATACTGTATCTCTGTCAGTCCACATACAAAAAGATTTGCCCTTAATCTCGTAGCTTCCCTTTCTCAGCTAATCCCTACACCTCTGTACAGTTCTCTTCTTATCTATTGTGAAATTGTTTCATTTTTGTGGTGAGAGATTCTCGGTTAGTTCATTCTATGCAGGAGGAGGAGGAGGAGGATGACGTGGGGGTCCTTCCCAAACCTACAGTTACAGTTTTTTTCCAGAATGAAAATTACATTCTCAGGAATATGCATGATGCATTCCTAAAGTTCTGTATAACTTCCCGGCACAAACTATGATGATGATAATGAAGATGATGGTCTTGATGTGCTTTCCCAACCCATAGCTAGTCAGTATTCCCTGGCTGATCTGGAAAATTCTGGCACCACGCTACTATTTTCTTACTAACCTGCTTAAGAGGAATCCAGCCCCTTGTTGAAACTGCCTGTTGTATCTACCATTACAAATGCTCTAGACAAGGGCAGAGTCAGTATTTGATTGGCCCCCGATGTGTCCCAGCTGTTCCAACTCCACTCCTAATCTGTCCCTGGCCCCCGGGGACTGCTCAGATTGCTCTGGTTGTAGAGACAGAATTCAGAAAACCCCAGACCAGACCCCAAGAAGAAACCTCCTTTCCTTCATTTCCTAGGGCAGTCCTCTGGAAAGGTATTTGGTGTATAAAGAACCAAGGATTTTATTGTAATGCCCCTTACCTTTCCCAAACACATGTTCTCCAGCCCCTTCTCTAAACTGCCTGTTGTATCTACCATTACAAATGCTCTAGAGAAGGGCAGAGTCAGTATTTGATTGGCCCCGACGTGTCCCAGCTGTTCAAACTCCACTCTTAACCTGTCCCTGGCCCCTGGGGACTGCTCAGATTGCTCTGGTTGTAGAGACAGAATTCAGGAAACCCCAGACCAGACCCCAAGAAGAAACCTCCTTTCCTTCATTTCCTAGGGCAGTCCTCTGGAAAGGTATTTGGTGTATAAAGAACCAAGGATTTTATTGTAATGCCCCTTACCTTTCCCAAACACATGTTCTTCAGCTTACTAGTTATCCCATGGGGACTATCCAACCTGATTAATGAAGCAAGTGAGTAGCTGGTACAATGTTTCAGGAGGCGTAGCCTTCATTCACACCTGATGAAGGGAGGATAAACTCCTGAAAAAGGAGGTTGTTTTCGAAAAGGGGGGTTCTCGTGTCTACTGGGAGTATTTAACACCTGAGTGCCAGAGTTTCAGCTGGAAGGCTTTTCTATTAGCCTTAAAATAACTATGAAGCACTTGTATATATGCGGTGCGGTTAACTGCTCAGAGAATGAACACATGGAAAAACATCAAGTGCACATAAAAAGCTTCTATACAGCACAAACATATATTTGCTTTCAACTATGCCATATGTGAACTCTTGCCGCCTGTGATCAGGATTTTATAAGCAAGTGTTTTCCGCCATCTGCAGCCCAATAATGTGCCTGGATCCAAACGTCTGTGGGAGATTTGCTCATTATGCCTGTTTTGGAATCGGCGCTTTAACCAGCAAGAGGCCGCAGAGTGAAAATGTAAACAGGCGATGAATGTTTTACTATGCATATGTTTCAGCGGTAGCTCAACAATAAGCAATTGCTTATCATTTCTCCAGGTTGAACTGAGAGCCAAGGAAGATTGGGATGAGGCTAGAGATTAGCAGAAGCCATTTTAGTAAATAGAAGTTGGCTGGTTTGTTGCTGAACTGTTTAGAAATATGCAGGTTGAAAGAGTTTAGACTTGTTACCCACCCCAAACCAATATGAATGTGGAAATGCATCTCATGGATCTTATGATATTGATTAATGATCTTCCAATTTTATTTAACCCTCCTCCTCTCCTTGAACTCCGCCAGTCTTGGAATAGGCTTGGAATAGCCCCTCTGGAATAGGGAAAGCATTTCTTTCCTTGTGCTCTGTCTCATAGTCAAGTGCAGGGATCCCCAACCTTTCTTACTCATGGAAAAAGACTTGAAGAGCAACTCAAGCATTATAAAAGCCAAATAAGCCAAATAAGGGCTGTGATTGGCTATTATGGGCCTCTATGCACCCTATCAGCTTACAGGGGCTTTATTTGGTAGGAAATCTTGTTTTTATTCAACCAAAACTTGCCCCCAAGTCAGGAATTCAAACATAACTCCCTGGTTTGGGGGCACTGAGAGCAACGCCCAAGGGGTTGGGGAGCAACATGTTGCCCCTGAGCCACTGGTTGGGGATCACTGGTCAAGTGGGTTCATATTGGGGTTCATGGGATGCTGCTCAAGAAAAAACATGCCTACTGCAACACTAAGGGTCACATTTACTAACCCACGAACGGGCCGAATGCGTCCGATTGCGTTTTTTTCGTAATGATCGGTATTTTGCGATTTTTCGGAAAATTGTTGCAACTTTTTCGTAGCCATTCCGAATGTTTCGCAAAATGTCGCAACTTTTTCGTAGCGTTACGACTTGCGCGAATTGTCGTGAGTACGAAAGTTTCAGATTCATTCAAGCTTCAGTATGGTGACTTTTCTTGGGCCAGGTTGGAGCTGCAGAGTGCCATTGAGCCCTATGGGAGACTTTCCTTGGGCCGGGTTGGAGCTGCAGAGTGCCATTGAGCCCTATGGGAGACTTTCCTTGGGCCGGGTTGGAGCTGCAGAGTGCCATTGAGCCCTATGGGAGACTTTCCTTGGGCCGGGTTGGAGCTGCAGAGTGCATTGAGCCCTATGGGAGACTTTCCTTGGGCCGGGTTGGAGCTGCAGAGTGCCATTGAGCCCTATGGGAGACTTTCCTTGGGCCGGGTTGGAGCTGCAGAGTGCCATTGAGCCCTATGGGAGACTTTCCTTGGCCGGGTTGGAGCTGCAGAGTGCCATTGAGCCCTATGGGAGACTTTCCTTGGGCCGGGTTGGAGCTGCAGAGTGCCATTGAGCCCTATGGGAGACTTCCTTGGGCCGGGTTGGAGCTGCAGAGTGCCATTGAGCCCTATGGGAGACTTTCCTTGGGCCGGGTTGGAGCTGCAGAGTGCCATTGAGCCCTATGGGAGACTTTCCTTGGGCCGGGTTGGAGCTGCAGAGTGCCATTGAGCCCTATGGGAGACTTTCCTTGGGTCAGGTTGGAGCTGCAGAGTGCCATTGAGCCCTATGGGAGACTTTTCTTGGGCCAGGTTGGAGCTGCAGAGTGCCATTGAGCCCTATGGGAGACTTTCCTTGGGCCGGGTTGGAGCTGCAGAGTGCCATTGAGTCCTATGGGAGGCTTCCAAAATCATGCTAAGTCTGAAAGTTTTGCCCGCCGCTTACGAGCGCTCAATGCGAAAAAGTCGCGACAAGATACAAGCAAATCGTAATGGTTACGAAAAAGTCACAACTTTTCCCGCAAATCATAATGGTTACGAAAAAGTCGCGACAATTTACGAAAAGTCGTAACAGCGACGAAAAAATTGCAAAAAATACGAAAAAGTCGCAAAATGTTTGTTTTCCAATCGGAATTTTTCCAATTCGGATTCGAATTCGTGTCTTAGTAAATCAGCCCCTTAATATCGGATATAATATGGGCTACCTGTTGTGCAGGTAGCCCAATGGCATCTGGGGTTTGGTTGAGTTGATGTTGAAATTTGGGGTACCATTGCAGGTCTAGGTTGAGTGCAGCTTAGACTGGGGAAGTACACACCTCCTCTGCTCCCAAAGATTCTCTATCTTGGAACCAAAATCAAGCACCTAAGTGGCGTACGGAGCGGGAAGAAGCTTGTATGGGACCTACATTTTTTTTTTACCTGATCTGCACATCACTAATGACAAACCTATGTTTTGACCCAATACACAATCAAGAACCTCATAGTACAGTGTATTCTGTGTGTTGCTTGATTGTGTATTGGGTCTGGGGCAAATCTAATATAAAGTGTTAATAAGAGACACAATAAAATTAGATACACAAAGCAATATATATTACAGATTAAACCTTATTTACATTCCATTTTGGGACAATTCATTTTTGACTTCCAGTATAAATTGAATGTATAACTTTCTGCTATTAACACTTCTTCCTGTACAGTTTGTTGGCTTTGCTTTCCCCCACTCTTCTATTCATTTTGTAATTCAAACATGGAAGTTTTCTAAGAGGATATACCTTACTACACTAAAGATATCACAACCTTTCTCTTTCTCCAACATGATTCTCATTGACTTTCTGTTGCATCATTCTGAGAATGCTTCTTTGACCTATCCCAGTTCTATTACACAAAGGTGATAGATAAACCAACTTAAAAAGGGTTTATCGCATGAAAACTCATAGCTGAGATTCAGTTTGAGATTCAAAACATATCTCACTGTTTATCAGATGAAAACTTTATCACTGTCTATGGGAAAAACCTGGAACTGAATTAGGAGAAAAGTTTTTTTCTCCTGAATTGAATCTGGCCCTTTATGCATTGGCAACAAGACTAACCAAGTCCTACCAGACAAGACTGGTAAGGTGGGTGACCATTGCCTCTATAAGAACATGAAATGATAGATTATATTTGATTCAATTAATTGAGAAAATTTATCTCCTGGTTTGTCACGGGAAAACCGATGGACAAGATTGAGTTTGAGGAGAAAATTTTTTATGCGATAAACAGTGAGAAAAGTTTTCTAAATTGAATTGCATCTCAAATTGAATCTTGAGTCTTGTCCATCAGTTTTCACGTGATAAACCTTTTTCTCACTAAGTTAAATCTGGTCCTTGATGTCCATGGGGAAAAAACTGGAGTTGAATCAGAAGATCCTCCTCGATTTGAATCTCATCCATAAAGGTTCCCATACACGGGCCGAAATGGGCACTACCGATGGGCCTGCCCAACCAATATCTGGCCTGAAATCGGGCAGATCTCGATCGGGCAGGTTAAAAAATCTAGTCGGATCGGGGGCTGCATCAACTCATTGATGCGGTTCCCGGACTAACTTTGCCTATACCCGTTGTTATAATTCAATCGTTTGGCCCATACACCTTCAGATCCGCGATGTTGCCAAGCAAGCGGATCTGAAGGTGTATGGGCAATTAGGGATGTAGCGAACCTCAAAAAAAAAGTTTGCGAACGCGTTCACGAACATCCGCCAAAAAGCGTGAATATTCGCGAACTTTGCGAACCCCATAGACTTCAATGGGAAGGCGAACTTTAAAACCTAGAAAAGCCATTTCTGGCCAGAAAACTGATTTTAAAGTTGTTTAAAGGGTGCCACGACCTGGACAGTGACATGCAGGAGGGGGATCAAGGGCAAAAATTTCTCTGAAAAATACTTTGTTGACACAGCGTTGCGTAAAACCGCAAAGGCAGCTGGCAGACCTAGCGGAAATACGCTGCGTTTTTTGCTATTTCGCACTATTAGCACCATGGAAATGGGATTTGCTTACACCAGTACTAGGCTGAAAAACGCCGTGTGGCTTGTGCGGCATTTTTAGGCCGAGAAAAATCGCAGAGAAAAAACCCAGCGAAAAAAAAAACGAACGAACCCAAAACGGCGAACCCAAATTGCGAACATACGCGAAAAGTTCGCGAACTTCCGAACATCCGATGTTCGCGCAAATTAGTTCGCCGGCAAACAGTTCGCTACATCTCTATGGGCAATTTCTCACTGAATTGAATCTGGACCATTATGTTTCAAAACCAGTTTACAAATTGCAGTCTACATAAAGACCTTCATTATAAATCACCCAGTAGTAACAATTACTGTACTAAAGGTCTTTGCTAGAGTTTGAATTTCCTATTCATAAAAATGTATAAAGTTTCTGATCAAGTCATGCTGAGTGATGTTCCAGCCTTTTGCCGATATTTTAAAGACAATTTAGCACGTCAACAAAATCATCTAATGCGATATAGATGGCTTCTTCTCCCATTTTGCCCAAATCATGTTCTTTATCCTCCCCTATGAGATGAGGGGATTTATACAAGTCAAGGCTGGTTGTAATTACAGGGGTATTTGGGGCAAAGATGATATCAACTTTTTTGTAAACCATCTGAAAGTAATTAACGATAGCTGTAAGCTGATGTAGAAGTCATATTGGAATGAAATATTCCTGTTGAAGCAAATTGTAGAAAGCTGAACATATTGACAAATGTAATTGTCCCAGGGCTTTATAAATTGAGGACCTAATTGAGATCCCTAGCTGATGGCACAAGTATTGAAGCCAGGTCTTTAGGAGGATTTGTCTTCTGACTTCACCAATGAGCCATTCCATCTTTGGACAGATGAGAGGTCCAACAATTCAGGCGTTATTATGAATATGAGAAGATGCCAATACTTTCCCCTTCGGAATACTGAATGTATGTTCAGCCCACGCCACTCACGATGTAACAAAACCCACACTAGCATACTGTATATATTACATAGTATGCCCCACAGGAAATGAGCTGTGGAACAAGGAATGTACAGAATGGTTCTTGGCTCCATCAATAATCCTATTTCTTGAGTCTAAGGAAGAGCATCCCACAGATTTCCATGGAGTGTGGGCAAGACGTTTAAGGATATTCACGAAGCAAATGCTTTAAATTGGACAATTTAGGTGTGGTTGGTATTTGCTGAGTATGGTTCCACTTTACAAGCAAGGAGTTTTATTATTTTCATTCTGTTCTGCTGATTTGGGGGGAATGTATGCATTGGCTCTTTACTTTTATTTTTCTTAGTTATAGTCAGTTATTATTCTTGGGTCCTTACATACGGACTGATCTGTGTCACTCGCTTGTTGTTGAAGAAAAACTCCTATCAAATTAAAAACAAAATGATAGATATAAAAGGATACAGTATAAACACGAGGGCTACAGTACTGAGGGAACATGTATCCCGGCATACTGAGGTTAGCACCACAAGTTACAACTCCCACGTGTAGATTCTTTCACATCTTCCAGCACACATCTAGGATAGAAAGATGGAGCTTAAATAAATGTGTTCTACCCACTCCAACTTGCAGCGCAGCAGTAAAGTGTGACTGACGTTGATCAGAGCACAGGTCACATGGCTGTGGCACCCTGGGAAATGAAGGATATGGCTAGCCCCATGGGAAATTTCAAAATTACTGTAAATATAAAAAACACTGATGTGTTTTGAAAAAAATTTGGATCTTCACAACTTAAGTCTGCTAAAAATCATTTAAATATTGAATAAACCCAATAGGGCTGTTTTGCCCCCAATAAGGGGTAATTATATCTTAGTTGGGATCAAGTACAGGTACTGTTTTATTATTACAGAGAAAAGGGAATCATTTAACCATGAAATAAACCCAATAGGGCTGTTCTGCCCCCAATAAGGGGTAATTATATCTTAGTTGGGATCAAGTACAGGTACTGTTTTATTATTACAGAGAAAAGGGAATCATTTAACCATGAAATAAACCCAATAGGGCTGTTCTGCCCCCAATAAGGGGTAATTATATCTTAGTTGGGATCAAGTACACGTACTGTTTTATTATTACAGAGAAAAGGGAATCATTTAACCATGAAATAAACCCAATAGGGCTGTTCTGCCCCAATAAGGGGTAATTATATCTTAGTTGGGATCAAGTACAGGTACTGTTTTATTATTACAGAGAAAAGGGAATCATTTAACCATGAAATAAACCCAATAGGGCTGTTCTGCCCCCAATAAGGGGTAATTATATCTTAGTTGGGATCAAGTACAGGTACTGTTTTATTATTACAGAGAAAAGGGAATCATTTAACCATGAAATAAACCCAATAGGGCTGTTCTGCCCCAATAAGGGGTAATTATATCTTAGTTGGGATCAAGTACAGGTACTGTTTTATTATTACAGAGAAAAGGGAATCATTTAACCATGAAATAAACCCAATAGGGCTGTTCTGCCCCCAATAAGGGGTAATTATATCTTAGTTGGGATCAAGTACAGGTACTGTTTTATTATTACAGAGAAAAGGGAATCATTTAACCATGAAATAAACCCAATAGGGCTGTTCTGCCCCAATAAGGGGTAATTATATCTTAGTTGGGATCAAGTACAGGTACTGTTTTATTATTACAGAGAAAAGGGAATCATTTAACCATGAAATAAACCCAATAGGGCTGTTCTGCCCCCAATAAGGGGTAATTATATCTTAGTTGGGATCAAGTACAGGTACTGTATTATTATTACACAGAAAAAGGAAATAATTTTTAAAAATTAGAATTATTTGCTTATAATGGAGTCTATGGGAGATGGCCTTTCCATAATTCGGAACTTTCTGGAAAAGGGGTTTCCGAATAAGGGATCCCATACCTGTAATCTGTTCCCTCAAAAATGATGTATAAATTCCATTTTATATGCTGAAATCCAGTTGCAAAACAGTTCTTTTTGCATCAGTTTAATCCTTGCAGGGGAGGAGGGACTAAAACACTGATGTTACACATTGTAACAACTTCCCCACAGCTTACAGACAGCATGGAGGAACTACATAACCCACAATGCATTGCACTGGGATGTTCCTTTCCTTATTGACATCATGTGTGCAGCAGGGGATTGTGGGATTGGGAGGATGCAGGCTGAAGGCAGGCTGAGGGACAGGCGACTACTGTTACATTTTATTTGAGTCTCAAAGTAGTCAGCCAGATCAGCAGGGGAAGAAAGTCAAGCAATGGTTTTATTGGGCCTTGGTACTGGGATTGACTGGGCTCATTTACCAATGGAATCATCCCCAAGCAGAAGCCTTTTCCATTGGAACTGGATCTCCCTGCCTGCGGGGGAATCTGACAATAGCAAAAGGAACATTTTGCCAAAATCTTTTATTTACAGAGTTAACACATGTGAAGTTCTGATTCATTCTGGAAGGGACTGGAAAGGAAATCCCATGTATTTCCCCAGGGAATGACATCAGGTAATAGCGATGGCTGCCCGGCCGCCTTCATCCTACTGAGCCTTGTAATTCTAATGCCGAGCAGCCCTTTCTGTGCAAGTTAAAGGCTAAAGTCAGCTTATGTTCTTAAAAATTCCAACACCTTGTGCTATCCAAAGCCTGTTGGGTTATTGGCAGGAGAGTGCGGCTTTAAAAGCAAAAATACGGTGTCTTTATTCAACATACCTTTCATTATTCCCCTGGGAGTTCTAATGATGATACCACCACATTAATTGCCAAAACATACATTGTCTACCAGCCATGCCAATACTGTGCACTTTAGCTGCTTTATATATATATTGTATATAGTGATGAGCGAATCTGTCCCGTTTCGTTTGGCCCTGTTCATTTGTCGCCCACGGCTATTCCTTTGTCGCCCGCGGCTATTCTTTTGTCACCTGTGGCTAATTTTTTCATCTGTTTCGCAAAAAATTCCGGGGGGGCGGCCAAGCTGACCGGGCAGCCTAGGCAGAGGTGCGGGGGGGGGGGCGCAATCAGAACTGTCATTGCCTCCACCGCTAGTGACAAGCGGCGGGGGCAATGACAGAGGAAGATGACTAGGGGTAGGCAGGAGAGGCTCCAGCCTGGCGCCCCCCCAATCGTTGCACCCAAGGCAACTGCATCTTCTCCCTACCCCTAGTTCCGGCCATGGCTGGCACTATCCCCCTGCACCGCCTACCTTCCTCCATGCAGCTGTACTGATTGGGTGGGGAAGTGCTCACAGTTCCTGGCAGGGATTGGGTCTGGGTTGGTGAGGGCAGGGGCCCAGGAAAAAACCTTCAGCCAGTCCAATCCTGTATGGGATATTTATATATCTATACAGCTAAGGTGTATGCATCCAACGTTTCAGTCTCCCCCTTTGGGACCTTTACCAGAACTTTAATAAAGGTCCCCATGTTGAATGCATATACACAAATACATATCCAATAACAACTGGAACCAATAGGAGTCAGTTAGTTTGATATTGAAGTTTACAAAGTATTTGCAAGCCTAGATATTCATGGAACTGTGACCGAATGACTGAATGACTGTCTATAAACTATGGCGACTGAATAAAGCCCCCCTACCCCTTCTCTTATCTGTGATAAATGCCCGAGCCCACACCAACATATTTACACAGGGCATTTATTGGCGGTCTTTGGCACTTACAATTGCTGTCTGTTGGAGGTGCCCCCACCAAGTCTACATGGCAGCAATGGCAGTGCCTGGATATCCAGAACACTAAAACAGGTGGTTGACCTTTCAGTTCACTTTTATTATGTTAAAGAATGGCCAATTCTAAGCAACTTTTCAACTTTTCAGCCCCCAGGTCAAGAATGGCTACTGTGCACTGGGAGTGAAAAATATGACCAGAGGTAAATAGATAGGACCACCATACGGGGTTTACCTTGACGTGGTATGGTGGCTTACCAATTTTATGATTATAATTTTGTAACTAAAAACCCGTTTTTTGTGAGTCCATGCACATAGATAATTTACTTATGAAACAGGGGGCCAGGGAATGTGCATTGATCAATCCCTTTTTCTTTTTGTATGTTTGTAGTTAATTTGGCCAGATCAGTTGCACTTTCATTGTATTTGTATATTTTATTTAGCCTTGGAGTGCTCCCACAACCCCCTTCTGTATATCTAACTTTTCAATTGGTCTTCATTTTTTCTTTTTTAATAGTTTTCTAATTATTCGCCTCTTTCTTCTGCCTCTTTCCAACTTTTAAATGGGGGTCACTGACCCCAGGAGCGAAAAAAAAAAATATTTCTCTGCGAGGCTACAATTTTACTGTTACTGTTACTTTTTATTACTTACCTTTCTATTCTGTCACTCTCCTATTCCTATGCCAGTCTCTTCTTCAAATCAGTGCCTGGTTGTTATGGTAACTTGGACCCTAGCAACTAGATCACCGATGAAATTCCAAACTGCAGAGCCGCTACATAAAAACCTAAATAACTAAAAAAACTGCAAGTAATAAAAAATGAAGACCAATTGCAAATTTTATCAGAATAACACTCTCTACATCATACTATTTCTATTCTGTCACTCTCCTATTCCCTTTCCAGTCTCTTCTTCAAATCAGTGCCTGGTTGTTATGGTAACTTGGACCCTAGCAACTAGATCGCCGATGAAATTCCAAACTGCAGAGCCGCTACATAAAAAGCTAAATAACTAAAAAAACTGCAAGTAATAAAAAATGAAGACTAATTGCAAATCTTCTCAGAATAACACTCTCTACATCATACTATTTCTATTCTGTCACTCTCCTATTCCCTTTCCAGTCTCTTTTTCAAATCAGTGCCTGGTTGTTATGGTACCTTGGACCCTAGCAACCAGATAGCCGATGAAATTCCAAACTGGAGAGCCGCTACATAAAAAGCTAAATAACTAAAAAAACTGCAAGTAATAAAAAATGAAGACCAATTGCAAATTTTCTCAGAATAACACTCTCTACATCATACTAATGGTTAATTTAAAGGTGAACAACCCCTAGAGAACGCTAGTATCTCTTTAACGTGCCTTTCACCCCCACGTGTGCGTTTTTTTTTCTCTTTATACAGCCATGAATCGTGCCTTGTTTCCATGACAATCTGATCCCGGTTCAATAGTGAGTACGGGGGGCTCCATCTCCCGAGATTGTATCAAACACTGAAGCTGTGTTCATCCTAATAAGGTGCTGATGTTTAAAACAGATCCCCGGCTTCATCATTTTTCCATTTGCTTAATCAGAATGGGGAATATGTAGCGGATGCTTTTTCCATTAGTCGCCGTTCACACACACAGCGCCCCTGTTTATATTGCATTCCCAGCAAAAGCAAAAAAAATAAGGCAGAAAAAGCAATTCAAAAAGAAAAGCAGAAAAAGAAGAAATAAATATATATATATAAAGGCAGTGAGATTTCCTGCTTTCCGTGAAACAAATGTGAAACCGCGCACATCCTCAAAACAGCTGGTTTTTTTTTTCGCCGAGCGACTGATGCGACGCTTCTCGCCGTAGAACAATGAGATACACACAGCGAGAATACCCACAAAGCATTGTAACAGCAAAAACACTTACACTTTACAATTCACAGAATCCCACAACTCTTTCTATGAAGAAGTCAAAGGCTTCCTCTTTTGCTCTTAAAATAAGAACAGAGTAGAAGTTAGATTGTAAGCTCCGCGGGGCAGGGACTTCCTTCCTGCTGTTGTCACTGGGCACTTTATCGCTGTATAGTGATATTAATTTTTACTTTACTTTATTATATATACTTTATTTACTATTATTTATTAATAAATGCATATATATATATACACAAACTATCATCAGTGACTTCTTATATTCTTATCATTTACAGTAGGGGGTACATTATCCCTTATAATACATGAGTGATACTCAGAGTTCCCTGTATAACTCAGCCTGCAGCCTTGTGCCTTTATATGGGCACAGAACCCCTCAGTGACTGCTAATATCCTTATCATTTACAGTAGGGGGTACATTATCCCTTATAATACATGAGTGATACTCAGAGTTCCCTGTATAACTCAGCCTGCAGCCTTGTGCCTTTATATGGGCACAGAACCCCTCAGTGACTGCTAATATCCTTATCATTTACAGTAGGGGGTACATTATCCCTTATAATACATGAGTGATACTCAGAGTTCCCTGTATAACTCAGCCTGCAGCCTTGTGCCTTTATATGGTCACTGAACCCCTCAGTGACTGCTAATATCCTTATCATTTACAGTAGGGGGTCCATTATCCCTTATAATACATGAGTGATACTCAGAGTTCCCTGTATAACTCAGCCTGCAGCCTTGTGCCTTTATATGGGCACAGAACCCCTCAGTGACTGCTAATATCCTTATCATTTACAGTAGGGGGTACATTATCCCTTATAATACATGAGTGATACTCAGAGTTCCCTGTATAACTCAGCCTGCAGCCTTGTGCCTTTATATGGGCACAGAACCCCTCAGTGACTGCTAATATCCTTATCATTTACAGTAGGGGGTACATTATCCCTTATAATACATGAGTGATACTCAGAGTTCCCTGTATAACTCAGCCTGCAGCCTTGTGCCTTTATATGGGGGGCACAGAACCCCTCAGTGACTGCTAATATCCTTATCATTTACAGTAGGGGGTACATTATCCCTTATAATACATGAGTGATACTCAGAGTTCCCTGTATAACTCAGCCTGCAGCCTTGTGCCTTTATATGGGCACAGAACCCCTCAGTGACATTTGCTATTACAGATATGGGACCTGTTATCCAGAATGCTTGGGACCTGTGACTTTGCGGATAAAGGATCTTTCAGTAATTTTGATCACCATACTTTAAGTCTACTAAAAATAATTTAACCATTAAATAAACCCAATAGGGCTGTTCTGCCCCCAATAAGGGGTAATTATATCTTAGTTGGGATCAAGTACAGGTACTGTTTTATTATTACAGAGAAAAGGGAATCATTTAACCATGAAATAAACCCAATAGGGCTGTTCTGCCCCAATAAGGGGTAATTATATCTTAGTTGGGATCAAGTACAGGTACTGTTTTATTATTACAGAGAAAAGGGAATCATTTAACCATGAAATAAACCCAATAGGGCTGTTCTGCCCCCAATAAGGGGTAATTATATCTTAGTTGGGATCAAGTACAGGTACTGTTTTATTATTACAGAGAAAAGGGAATCATTTAACCATTAAATAAACCCAATAGGACTGTTCTGCCCCCAATAAGGGGTAATTATATCTTAGTTGGAATCAAGTACAGGTACTGTTTTATTATTACAGAGAAAAGGGAATCATTTTTAAAGATTTGAATTATTTGCTTACAATGGAGTCTATGGGAGATGGCCTTCCCGTAATTCAGAGCTACCTGGATAATGGGTTTCTAATTAACGGATCCCATACCTGTACAATGTTATGTGAGAAAAAGTAAAGATTCACAGACTGCAGATTTCTGCCCATGTGTATTTACAAAAGAGAGGGTGGATACATTGTAATCAATCAGATTCAGTTATAACATATAGAGAGGTGAGGTTTATTTCAACTTGTGTATTAGATGACAATATGTCCCCACTTACCCCTATATCCTCATATTGTACATAAGAGGTACAGCATTCCCAGTATAAGAACAATTAAGTTTTTTCTGAAAAATTATAAAAACCTATACGAATTGGGCCTGAAACGCACAACGTAAAATGGATCTAATATTTCAATGAGACTTTTTCACTCATCGGGAAATAATTGAGCATTTTCATCTGCAAGAAAAATAGCAACAAAATGCAGGTGGGGATTTCCTGTTTGTCGAAGAAGAAACTATTTTAGGTTAAAAGCTAGATTTCTATCCCTTTTACACCACATTTACTGCTCTGCCTGAGGCTTTGCTTGGAGGTCGCTAAATAGCAAAATTATTGGGTTTTCAGAACATTTCAGAAAAGCCAGAAAATGTTCTTTTGGAATGAGCTGAACATTGGGGCAGATTAAGGAATATTTTCCATGCTATTTACCTTATTACAGTCTGATATATAATATTTATAAATCTTAAATTAGCCCCAAAGTTTCTGTTGTTTTTGGAATTTTTTTTTTTTTGGGGGGGGGGGGGGTCCTGCAAAGAGAACTGATCTGTTTTATGACCTTTGTAGTGCAGGGAGGCAGCGCCGCTGGGGGATTTCTAAACCGTAATCGGGATGTTTTCATGCAAAGGGGGGGAGACGGCCACAAACTGGAAATGACTGTTTTGTGCATGAAGTCATAATTTCAAAGGTTTCAGTGGAATTATTTTGACAAATGTTATTTATATATCTTATACTTAATATTTTGGGGTTTTGTACCAGCCCAAGGCCCCCCCAGGCCTTTAGCAGGGAAGATTTGATCCCCTGAAGATGCCCCAGTAGCCCCCCATCTTCTTTCTGCTGATAAAAGTCACAATATGAGGCTTAATAAAAAGAAATTCAGTTATTAAGATAATTAAGATGATATGGAAGCCTAGTAGCCATTGCATATCCCATTAGAATTGCTTAATAATCCAGTAACATCGGCTTGTATGAGAGATGTAACCTCCCCTTTGCTGTGATAACGTCAGATAAGCTTAAGCTTCCCAGAGCCCACTGAGCACGTGCAGTGCCACTGACACACAAAAGATGGCCTAGCAAGATCCAAGTTGCCGGGGGCAACTGCTGAAAAACCGCTGCCTGCATTAGATCACAGGGGGTCTCAGTGGCTACTGCCCAACCGACGCTATATTCAAGATCCAATTGGGTATATAGATATCCCAAGCCATGTGTGTATAGGAGTAGTTCACCATTAAATTAACCTTTAGTGTGAAATAGACATCAATATTCTGAGACAATGTGCAATTGTTGATTTTAATTTTTTGTGTTTTTCTAGTTATTTAGCTTTTTGTTCTGCAGCTCTCCAGTTTGGAATTTCAGCTGCTGATTGCTAGGGTCCTGTAGACCTTAGCAACCAGGGAGTGGGTTGAATGAGAGACAGGAATATGAATATGGGCTGAGTCGAAAGATAAGGAATAAAAAGTAACAACAATAATGAAATTGAGCAATACATTTTTGGCTGAAAAGCTGGAAGGATGGAGTAGAGAAAGGCAAATAGTGAAAGAATAACTAAAAGTTAATATAAAGGTAAGCAACCCCTTTAAAAAGCGTGCATATAAATGGTCTCTCATGGCTAATTAACGAGCTTACAATTACTGAAGGTCACATGTTGTAGCTTCTAAAACGACACTTAGTAAAACTGTAATTACGGCTGTGTTCTCTCTTTGGTTGGTATCGGCTAATGACCTAAAATTGGAAAGCCACAAACTCTTTTCTCAGTAATTTTTACACGTAGTTGTAAAAAAATTGTTTCACATTGCAGAGCGGTCGGCCATTTCTAGTAAGCCACAGAGAGAGGGGGGGAGAGCAAGAGAGTGAGAGCGAGAGAGTGAGAGAGGGAGAGCGAGAGAGGGAGAGCGAGAGAGAGAGGGAGAGTGGCTTGTTAACTTTCTGGGCTCTATGCCAAAAGCCCCGCTTATTTAATTAAATTTGAGAAACAATGTTTCTAAGTGTAGGTGTAGCTTGTTTAACTTTCTGGGCTCTTTGCCAAAAGCTACTTTTTAAATTAAGTTTCAGAAACAATGTATCTAAGTGTAGGTGTAGCTTGTTTAACCTTCTGGGCTCTCTGCCAAAAGCTACTTTTTAATTAAGTTTCAGAAACAATGTATCTAAGTGTAAGTGTAGCTTGTTTAACTTTCTGGGCTCTCTGCCAAAAGCTACTTTTTAATTAAGTTTGAGAAACAATGTATCTAAGTGCAGGTGTAGCTTGTTTAACTTTCTGGGCTCTCTGCCAAAAGCTACTTTTTAATTAAATTGGTATCTTTTTTGGCATTCATTGCAGGAGATGAAAGGGAAATGAGGGACTTTTCAGCAAGAATCTGGGACTGCGGGTTGAGCTGTCAATCGAGACAGTTGGGAGGTATGGATTACACCCTCTACCTGCTTTGGCAATGCTAAATGTATTTGGTCCTGCCAATAAAGCTCATTTGATTTGATTTGAGAGAGTGAGAGTGAAGAAGAGAGAAAACTCCTACTGGGAGAAGAGGCACCGACCGTAACAATGGCAGCACAATACATAATAGACTGCGAGAGACAGGACTTTCCCCTGTCCCCATATACTGACCCCCATATCCCCACCCCTTGAACCCCCCCAATTTCCATATACTGACCCCCTAACCCCACCCATTACACCCTCTACCTGCTTTGGCAATGCTAAATGTATTGGGTCCTGCCAATAAAGCTCATTTGATTTGATTTGAGAGTGAGAGAGAAACAATGGCAGCGCAATACATAACTGACTGTCATAGACTGCGAGAGACAGGACTTTCCCCCGTCCCAATTTACTGACCCCCATATCCCCACCCCTTAAAACCCCCAATTTCTATATACTGACCCCCTAACCCCACTCATTACACCCTCTACCTGCTTTGGCAATGCTAAATGTATTGGGTCCTGCCAGTAAAGCTCATTTGATTTGATTTGATTTGAGTGTGAGAGAGGGAAAGTGAGGGGGAGAGAGGCAGTGTGAGAGAGGGAAAGTGAGAGAAAGTGAGAAAGAAAGAGAGGGAGAGCACGTGAGAGAGTGAGAGAGGGAGAGAATGAGAGAGCGAGAGAATGAGAGAGGGAGAATGAGAGAGGGAGAGAGTGAGAGAGGGAGAGAGGGAGAGAGGGAGAGAATGAGAGAGGGAGAGAGTGAGAGAGGGAGAGAGGGAGAGAATGAGAGAGGGAGAGAGTGAGAGAGGGAGAGAATGAGAGAGGGAGAGAGTGAGAGAGGGAGAAAATGAGAGAGGGAGAGAATGAGAGAGGGAGAGAATGAGAGAGGGAGAGAGTGAGAGAGTGAGAGAATGAGAGAGGGAGAGAATGAGAGAGGGAGAGAATAAGAGAGGGAGAGAATGAGAGAGGGAGAGAATGAGAGAGGAAGAGTAAGTGAGAGAGCGGTAGTGCGAGAGCGCTGGTCTGCACTGCAATTGCTTTTAGCCTCAACTTTAGTTTTGAGAGGAGTAGAGGCTGTAGATCCTTGGAGACCCAGGTGTTTATTTTGCCCGTTACCTGTAATGGTACCTACACTGTCTCCATTGCCCATGTCATTAGATCCAGCCCTTTGGTATTGGATGTGTATCTGCCCCAAAGTCACTATATTGTTTTTACTCTTCATCGCTCTTTAAGTTTCCAGTTAGGAAACCCCCTGCCTGCAGCATCCCATTATCCGAGTGCTAATTGTTCCTTTCCGCGGCTACTTTATCCGGCACTTTAGACTTTCGAGGTCTTTATTAAACCCTCCCGAGGCCTCTTCTGCCAGGACATTTAAATGGCCATTATCAGACAGAGGTTCTACAGCTTCCTAAGTACTGCGATGGCAGCCGAGATAGCAATCTCCTGGTTTCTTTCCAGCCCACGTCCTCGTTAATTCATCACTTCAAGGATTGCAACGCAAGGCCAATTTGTCTTAACAGGCGCAGAACTGTTTCGCTACTATCATGAAGGAAGAGCTGTGATGGGAAGCTGCAAATGAAATAATGTTAATTAGATAATAAATTACATGGGTTGCATTCATGCCAGGTTATTACAGAACCTAGTGGGTGAATATCACAAGGGATTTTTTATTTTTTTTGGTTATGGCTTTATTCAGGTGTTTGGAGGGAATATATTTCTTGTATTTATGGAAAATAGAATAAACTTGTCCGTGACATTATTACCATCTAGTGATGACAATGAATGGCGGGCAGTGTTCTTGCGATAACAATAGAGGTGACATATTTGAGATAAGGAATACAGCTAACTGTATAATGTATAAATGCCAGTATAATGTATGGAAATGTTCCCCCCACCAAACAAGTCACTTGCATATAAGTAAGGTGATAGTCATAAAAGGCATTCTTTAAAGGGAAAGGGAATGGTAAAAGTCATGGTCCCTGCATGGCAATCCCATTGGGATTGATAAAAAGAAATATCTAGATAAACATGGCTCTTGTTTTAGTTGCGCATAGTTGGTCAGTGAACAATGAAATGGACTTTCAGCATCTGTAGTAGAAGGTATTAAGGAAATATTGATTGTGGATTTAATTTTGGAGAACCAGATGTCCACCTATAGGCAAATATTGGATGCCACTTTATCTTCTCTCTCTCATAAGCTACTGTATAGGCACAAAGCATTCTTTTTCCCATTCTATACATCAGGGATCCCCAACCTTTCTTACTCGTGAGCCACAGTCAAATGTAAAAACACTTGGAGAGCAACACAAGCACCATAAAAGTTCATGGAGGAGCCAAATAAGGGCTGTGATTGGCTATTAGGGGCCTCTATGCACCCTATCAGCTTACAGGGGGCTTTATTTGGTAGGAAATCTTGTTTTTATTCAACCAAAACTTGCCCCCAAGTCAGGAATTCAAAAATAACTCCCTGGTTTGGGGGCACTGAGAGCAACACCCAAGGGGTTGGGGAGCAACATGTTGCCCCTGAGCCGCTGGTTGGGGATCACTGCTCTACATGATCACCGCTGGTTCAGACCAGGCTGTATGTACGTACTGCATGAACCCTCCATAAAATCCACTTGTTTGGAGGCCAATGCAGTCTTTCTGGTCAACTCTCAAGGAATTTGATTTATTTTACAGCTTGGGCTTTTTCCCCTTTAATTTTCTTTCACAAACTTACTTGGGAAAACATATAATTACATTTTGTGCTTCGGCATTTTTTAGCTTATTTTATTTTTAAGATGTTCTGACAACTGTTCTGAACCTTCTTGCATTTTATTTCTGTTTGTGGTTCAAATTCAGTACAGGTATGGGACCCATTATCCAGAATGCTCGGGACCTGGGGTTTTCTGGATAAGGGATCTTTCCGTAATTTGGATCTCCACAACTTATGTCTACTTAAAAAAACAATAAATTAATCAAACCCAATAGGGCTGTTCTGCCCCCAATAAGGGGTAATTATATCTTAGTTGGGATCAAGTACAGGTACTGTTTTATTATTACAGAGAAAAGGGAATCATTTAACCATTAAATAAACCCAATAGGGCTGTTCTGCCCCCAATAAGGGGTAATTATATCTTAGTTGGGATCAAGTACAGGTACTGTTTTATTATTACAGAGAAAAGGGAATCATTTAACCATGAAATAAACCCAATAGGGCTGTTCTGCCCCCAATAAGGGGTAATTATATCTTAGTTGGGATCAAGTACAGGTACTGTTTTATTATTACAGAGAAAAGGGAATCATTTAACCATTAAATAAACCCAATAGGGTTAAGGGGTAGGGGTAATTATAAGGGTAATTATATCTTAGTTGGGATCAAGTACAGGTACTGTTTTATTATTACAGAGAAAAGGGAATCATTTAACCATTAAATAAACCCAATAGGGCTGTTCTGCCCCAATAAGGGGTAATTATATCTTAGTTGGGATCAAGTACAGGTACTGTTTTATTATTACAGAGAAAAGGGAATCATTTAACCATTAAATAAACCCAATAGGGCTGTTCTGCCCCCAATAAGGGGTAATTATATCTTAGTTGGGATCAAGTACATACCTGTTCCTTTTTTAAATAGACATTTAAAGCCTGTTTCTAATGTTTAAATGAGGCAATTCCTGCATGCCTATACAGATGGAGCAGCCTGTAGTGCAAAGGGAAGGGGGTGTGACTGTTTTTGGCAAATGCCTCATCTAAACCCGCCCCCATCTGGAGCATCCTTGGAGATATTTACAATTTATTTTGATTTTGTTTGGGGTATGGGGTGCTTTTTGGCGGCAGGGCCCTCTTTACCTCTTATATTTGTTATAATATAATAATATTAACTGTTATACAGGTATGGGACCTGTTATCCAGAATTCTCAGGACCTGGGGTTTTCTGGATAAGGGAGCTTTCTGTAATATGGATCTTTATTTTATTTGTCTAATCATTTATACATGAATTAAACCCAATAGGATTGTCTTTCCTCTAATAAGGAGTAATTATATATTAGGACCAAGTAAAAAGTACTGTTGTATTATTACAGAGAAAAAAGAAATACTTATAATGGAGTCTATGGGAGATGGCCTTCCCATAATTTGGAGCTTTCTAGATAACGGAAGTCCAGATCCCATACCTGTACCATTATAATATTTATAATAATATCCTTTATTCTGCTTGCTGCAGTTATACCAATTCTCCTCACAGCAGTCTATAGGGGGGGGGTCTCCATTGGTGGCTACTGATTACATTAGTTCTCAATCATTCACAAAAAGAGAGAAAACACAAAAATCGGTCAATAAAAAGGACCCATTACTGTTTATTATTAAAGCCTATCCCCCATACGTAATGGGGGATGTAACAAAAGGCATTGTTTGCCCAGGAGCAGTAACCCATAGCAACCAATAAGCTGTTTACTTTTAAACAGGTGACCAGTAAATGCTTCCTGCTGATTGGTTGCTATGGGTTACTGCTTCTGGGCAAACTTAGTGCCTTTTATTACATAACCCCCTTATGTTTTTATTCTCCTCATCCAACCCGATGAGTGAGTAATTCCATAGGAGCCTCTAACGTGACTTAGAAATAGCAGAAGAGAAACTCAGGCTCAAGGTTTTTGAATAGGCGTAAACGAGATTTGCTTTTTTTTAAATCCATCACCCCGCGCCGACCTGGTTCCCAACACGAACTATATGGCGAATTTCCATACCTGCACCGCATTACGCACCCTTTCTCTTTAGAATGGCGGCAATTCAATGCGTTAATCAAGTGTTTCCCACTGCTCCGCGGAACATTTTACCATCGGCGCTCAAAAGGACTTAACTCAAGGTCCGTTGTCATAAAAATAATCTATCCTTATAGTCTATTTAACTGATGGAATTCCATTCCCAGTTTGAGCTGCCAGCTCCTTAGAAATATTCATAAGAGGAGCGGGTTCTATAAGCTGAAATTCCATGGAAGGTTTTGTGTTGCTAATGAAGTGAAGCACAATCGGGCCTCCAGCAGGGTCTCTATGTTTCCTGTCCAGTTAGAAGTGATTTGGCCCACAGGAGGAGAATGAAAGACAACAATGGGGTCTTAAGGAGTCCCCCCCTCTTCAAAAGACACGCAGGTCATGGGCAGCGCTACACTAGCCGACTGCAAATTCTCGTTTAAGCCCTGAGATGGGAAAGGAGGAAAGATGGAGGTCAACAATGGGATGAAAGAATTTCTCTGAAGCCATTAAACTGTGAGGAAATGATAAAGCCAGTCAATTGGCGCTTGTCAGGATGAATGGGCAAGAGATGTAAGGGGAGCTACTAAAGGAACACTGACAAACCTGATTATCAACCAAAATGCATGAGATTCGGCCCAAGGCCGCCTTTTTTCATAGAATACATTAGCGGGAGTTTTATATTTGAATCTAAATGTTATTATGGGGGAATGTATCAATGGGCCCAGGGCCTTGGAACGCAGGAAGTTGCTTTATTCTTTATAGTTAATGGCACCGCACATTTTTTAATGTGGAAGGGAATTTTTGTAGCCAGTGACTTCATAGGGACATAGAGGTGTTATCTGTATATCCTTATAGTGCAGTCTGGGGGGTACGGGGCAGCTGCGGGTGATGGTTATAATGCATGGCAGCTGCTATTGGTTAATGGGGTGGCTTAGTGGGGGGGTTATAATTGTAACCTGGGACCCTAGCAGTGTCGGACTGGCCCACCAGGATACCAGGAAAACTCCAGAGGGCCCAGGTGTCAGTGGCCCCTCCTGCTCCTGACCATTTGGCCTGTTTCATGGTCATTCCCTATTTCTGAATGGGAAGAAAGAGGAGAAATAGATGGAAGGATAGATGCTAGCATGTAAATAAAAGACTAGTGGAATAAAGAGGTTGGGTGAGGAAAGGAGGAAAAATAGTTTAGAAAGTGGGCCTAGGATTCCTGGTGGGCCCCTGAGCTCCCAGTCCGACACTGGACCCTAGTATTACAGGGGCTCCTTGTGGGCAAATATTAAAGAATAAATGATATGTTTAATGTAGTAACATGTTAAATATTATTTATATGTATATATATATACTTAGATAGTAAGCTCTATGGGGCAGGGACCTCCTTCCTACTGTGTCTCATACCACATGGCACTTATTCCCTGTGTATTTATATATATTTACTGTATTTATTTATTATAACACTTGTCCTGTGTGTAATTGTGTATATTGTAAGATTGTGCAGCGCTGCGTACCCTTGTGGCGCTTTATAAATAAAGTTATACATAGAATATATACCTTAATTCCATTTGAAGCTCTCCAGCTGTTGCTGAACTACAACCCCACCATCATATAGCCCCCCTCCTATAGATCAGGACAGCTCCCTTCTTCTCTACTTACTAACCCAACAGTTGTTAGGGAAAATGTTTAAAAAATGATCACAAATCCACTTTGCACCCAGCCCTCTGGATATTTCAGATGAATACAGTGAAGCCTGTGAGACCAACTGCAAATTGTCTCAGAGTATCATTGTCTACACATCATACTAAAAGTTAATCTAGATTATATCATTAATTAAACTCCATATGGAAGGCTTTCTGCTTATACTGATCCCTGACATTAAATGACCTCTATGCTGTGCCTTTCATTTTCTCTTGAGTATTACCTGTAGGCCCTGCCTGGATCCGAGTGACGTTGCTATGGTCAGGGAGCCGTACCCCAGTTTATGAGAACATTAGAGCATATTGCAGAGCAGAGATGCAGTTACTTATAGGTTAAGGCAGTGATCCCCAACCAGTGGCTCAGGGGCAACATGTTGCTCCCCAACCCCTTGGATGTTGCTCTCAGTGCCCCCAAACCAGGGAGTTATTTTTGAATTCCTGACTTGGGGGCAAGTTTTGGTTGAATAAAAACAAGATTTCCTACCAAATAAAGCCCCTGTAAGCTGATAGGGTGCATAGAGGCCCCTAATAGCCAATCACAGCCCTTATTTGGCTCCTCCATGAACTTTTATGGTGCTTGTGTTGCTCCCCAAGTCTTTTTATATTTGACTGTGGCTCCTGAGTAAGAAAGGTTGGGGATCTCTGGGTTAAGGTGAACATTTGGGTTCTTTTTCTTGCACCTACAATGCACCAAAAGCAAGTGATATTTATAAACAAAGTGAAATTCTCACCTGTGCAGGAAGCAGATAGTGTAAGCAGCACAACCACACACTCATGGGAACCACAAGCTAATGGGTTTGTTCAAGCAGAACTGAGAGCAGCAACCTAGGACAACAGTTTGTACCGGGTTCTACATCAGTCACCCTTAGGTGCATTTGCTATAACCTCACTGTTAGTCCATGTTCATATCTGGAGTGGTAGGAACACATGCCATATTATAGCATATATTTTTTATCCATCACTGGATAAATATGATGATGCTCAGAGTTTCCTGATTCATTTAGGGACCAGGGTGTCCAGTTTTCAGCATTAACATTTTTCCCTCTCAGATTCTCTGAATGAATCTGTCCCGTTTCACTTGGCCAAAAATCTGTTATCCAGAAAGCTCCGAATTACGGAAAGCCCATCTTACATAGACTCCATTTTAATCACATAATTAATTTTAAAATTGATTTCCTTTTTCTCTGTAGTAATAAAACAGTACCTGTACTTGATCCCAACTAAGATATAATTACCCCTTATTGGGGGCAGAACAGTCCTATTGGGTTTATTTAATGGTTAAATGATTCCCTTTTCTCTGTAATAATAAAACAGTACCTGTACTTGATCCCAACTAAGATATAATTACCCCTTATTGGGGCAGAACAGCCCTATTGGGTTTATTTCATGGTTAAATGATTCCATTTTCTCTGTAATAATAAAACAGTACCTGTACTTGATCCCAACTAAGATATAATTACCCCTTATTGGGGGCAGAACAGCCCTATTGGGTTTATTTCATGGTTAAATGATTCCCTTTTCTCTGTAATAATAAAACAGTACCTGTACTTGATCCCAACTAAGATATAATTACCCCTTATTGGGGGCAGAACAGTCCTATTGGGTTTATTTAATGGTTAAATGATTCCCTTTTCTCTGTAATAATAAAACAGTACCTGTACTTGATCCCAACTAAGATATAATTACCCCTTATTGGGGCAGAACAGCCCTATTGGGTTTATTTCATGGTTAAATGATTCCATTTTCTCTGTAATAATAAAACAGTACCTGTACTTGATCCCAACTAAGATATAATTACCCCTTATTGGGGCAGAACAGTCCTATTGGGTTTATTTCATGGTTAAATGATTCCCTTTTCTCTGTAATAATAAAACAGTTCTTTGTAATCCTTATTGGATGCAAAACGATCCTATTGGGTTTAATGTTTTATTGTTTTTTTAATAGACTTAAGGTATGGAGATCCAAATTATGGAAAGACCCCTTATCCAGAATACCCTTGGTCCCGAGCATTCTGAGGGGTGCCCACCCTATTATAATAGAGGAGCACAGAAAACAATCATAGAAGGGATGAGGGCAGTTGTACATGGCTAAAAAGGTACCTAGGGATAAAGGATTAAATTCCACTGGTCCAGTTAGATAAAGGCCCCCAAGGTTAATAAGTACTTGCCAGACAGGCATACAGCACCCTTCAGCATATAGCTTTCCTTCATGTTTCCATTAATGACCCAATCTGCTGCTTTACTAGATCCCCTAAAGCCAGGCGGTCTCTGTGTTCCCGCATCAGCAGATGGGAGGGTTGTTTCCTTCATTTATTAAATATGAAAATGTTTTTTCTTTAGCCTCTACTGTCAAGGTTTGCATTTATTTTGCCTAAACAGGTGCCTCACTTGTACCTTAACTTTTAGTATGAGATAGTTGGCAGTTGGTCTTCATTTTATATATTTTGTGGTTTTCAGTTTCTTAGCTTTTTGTTCGACAGCTCTCCAGTTTAGTATTTTAGCAGCTATCTGGTTGCTAGGGTCTTATTTACCCTAGCAACCAAGGCTGTGATTTATTTGAGAGACTGGAATGTAAAAAGGCAAAGGACTAAATAGGAAAATAAGAAATCAAATATAGTTATAACAATAAATACAATTGTAGGCTCACTGAGCAATCATTTTTGTCTGCCAGGGTCACTGACCCCTATCTGGAAGCTAGAAAGAGACAGAAAAGGAAGGCAAATAACTAAACAAACTATAAAAAAAAATAATAAAGACCAATGGCAATATTGCTAGGAAAATGACATTCTGTAGCATACAAAAAAATAACTTAAAGATAAGGGCCTAATTACAAATGATGGCCAAAGGTGCAAGGGGCAATAAACCAGGCATAAGTTGGCATGGTGTTTGCTCATTGCACCCTGTCGCCGCCATGTTCACCCACAGGTTGGCCAAGGAAGGACCTATGCTTTTTGCAGATCTGTATTACTGTAACTTCACCGGGAATAAGCACATAAAACTGTCTAGCCCGCTCCAACAACAATTGGCCTATAATGTCTCTATGTGTTCTGGAACATTAAACACAAAGTGGGCACTGTGTTTATACTGCTACCCCGGGGTACTCACTGTCTGTCACTGTGTATATAGTGTGCTTGTGGGGCCAATAATCCCTCTGTATATAGTATGCTTGGGGTGTCAGTGCCCAGCGCTTGGGGGCCACATTGTGCCATGCAATGTTAGGGGCCAATGGAACAAGAGAAGGAGAGGTGAAAAGGCAGGGTTACACCATCAGTCACACAGAGTCAGGGACTATTTGCCCACTCAGGAGTGGAACCCTGTGCCAGCTGCCAACACCTTGTGTAGGGGGCCCCTCCAAAATGGTCCCAATTGGGCCCCACAGTTTATAAGACTGGCCCTGTATATTGGGGAGCTCCAGTGGGTACAGAGTTTAAAGGATCCCTGTCCTTACCACCTGCCTTATGGCCTTATGGCAGGCACAATGATCTATTCCTGTCAAGGGGATGAACTAAATAGAATAAATGAAATAGAAACTGATTGTAGGCTCTTGAGTCCAGGTGAGTTGCACACAGGCCCGGATTTGTGGAAAGGCCACAAAGGCCCGGGCCTAGGGCAGCACAAATTGGGGGGCGCCCCGCCACATGAAAATATTAAAGTTTTTTCCATATACGGAGCGATGGGGACCTCTCCCCCATTCCTCCGTAATGCGTATTGCGATTTTGCGCATGTGTGGGGTGGTGTGCTTGCACCGTTCGCGCGGGGGGGCGAAGGACAGGGGGCGGTCTCGGGGCACCCATCTTACAAATCTGGCCCTGGTTGCACAGCTCACCATATCAAAGTACGGAAGTGTGGAATAATTCCCAGTCGCCTTGTATGTGCGTTTTAATATCTATCCTTTGATGACTTGATACCCAACGAGTGGCTATAATTACGCCCTGCCTGGTTAATTTACTGCTTCTTCTATATAAGATGTGAGTGAGGAAGAGACCACAAGAACAGGGGAACTTTCAGGAAGAGTCCAGTTGCTTCGGGGTAAAACATTCCTAAGTGGAAGGCGCAGGAACAACGTGTCTGCTTTGCCCGATGATAACCTGTCAGATTGAATATCCCTCTGTGTGCTAATTACGAGCCCCTGCTTCTGAGAAAGGCTATGTACAGTTCTACAGAAGGGGCCTCACATGTGCCATGTTAAAAATAACATGTCTTTTTACTGCCTTGGCTCCCGTTCAGAAATTCTTGCCCGTCCCAGAACAAGAAACGCCTTATCATCGGTATCCAACACTAAATGCTACGGCTTATATGGGGCGAGAGGAGGCTCAGTATCCGCGGGAACACGCTTGTGGTCTTTGCGCAGTCACTGCTTGCGTTGCTTGAGAAGAATGCGGAGTCACAAGGATATATAATGTTGAATAAGGAAACCACAACATTTTTAAAATAATTTTCTTGATGAAAAGCTTATGTTTAGGAAAAGAAAAAAAAAACCGATAAGATGCTCTTTATTCCTATATGTATCGTAACATGAGGAAACAGATATGTACAGAAATGTTTAATGCCCTAAGGAAAGATCTACAGGCCTTTCTAGACTCATCTAGACTCTTGCAAGACTCATAAACAATTAAATGAGTCTCTCCTATAGCATTTAAAGTTTATAAAAGCCAACAGCTCAAAAGGAAAATAGATTTTGAAATGATATAAAGCCTCTGTCTACTGATTCTGTAGTTGGCATCTCCAGGTCTTGTCGTTTGCTCCCATTATATAGTGTCTGTTTGTGTTGCCCTGTCTCTATAAACAATGTGACAGTAAATAACTGAAACTGAACTAAAGGAGAAAACGATGGATGGAAGACTGTGCCAAATCACTGCATTTTATTGGTACAGGTATGGGATCCCTTATCCAGAAACCCGTTATCCAGAAAGCTCTGAATTACGGAAAGCCCGTCTCCCATAGACTCCATTTTAATCAAATAATTCAGAATTTTAAAACTGATTTCCTTTTTCTCTGTAATAATAAAACAGTACCTTGTACTTGATCCCAACTAAGATATAATTACCCCTTATTGGGGGCAGAACAGCCCTATTGGGTTTATTTCATGGTTAAATGATTCCCTTTTCTCTGTAATAATAAAACAGTACCTGTACTTGATCCCAACTAAGATATAATTACCCCTTATTGGGGGCAGAACAGCCCTATTGGGTTTATTTAATGGTTAAATGATTCCCTTTTCTCTGTAATAATAAAACAGTACCTGTACTTGATCCCAACTAAGATATAATTACCCCTTATTGGGGGCAGAACAGTCCTATTGGGTTTATTTCATGGTTAAATGATTCCCTTTTCTCTGTAATAATAAAACAGTACCTGTACTTGATCCCAACTAAGATATAATTACCCCTTATTGGGGCAGAACAGCCCTATTGGGTTTATTTAATGGTTAAATGATTCCCTTTTCTCTGTAATAATAAAACAGTACTTGTACTTGATCCCAACTAAGATATAATTACCCCTTATTGGGGGCAGAACAATCCTATTGGGTTTAATAAATGTTTTATTGATTTTTAGTAGACTTAAGGTATGGAGATCCAAATTACGGATAGACCCCTTATTCGGAATACCCTTGGTCCCGAGCATTCTGGATAATGGGTCCTATATCTGAGATGGGAGTGGAGGAATCTGACTGGAGTTGACCTCAAACCAGCGGAACACCCAAGGGATGGACTGAAATGCCGATGCAAGCCAGGCCAGATCCCCAATATCAGTTCCCAACTAGTTACATATCAATGGACGCAAACCCAACAGCAATGTTCCACCATCAAGTGAAAAAGAAGAAGAAGGTAGTGGTAGTTTTAGCAGCAAAGAGAGGAGCAACTTTATATTCATATCCTCTGGTTTTGGAATGAGGTGCTGGACAGGCAGGTGTCTACATACTTGCATAGTGTTCCAGACTTATTTGACCAAATGTTTTGTTCTTCCCTGGTCAAGATATTGTTGATATGATTTTCTAACTAATGGAATTATTATTTAATTTGATATAGTAGACTGGAGACTGAATATTTTATGGATTATTTTGCTTCGATTAGATCAGTCAGTTGCATGTAACGTCCCCCCTTACTTTAAGAAAGCCACTGTAGCCAGAAGCCAAACTGCCAATCAATACAATCTCCATAATGGCAACAATATAATTTGGAATAATAAGAAGCCATATTATTGCATTTATCAAAACAGTATCTGGAGTTGTATAAATGCCACCAAAGCTAATGCCTAGGGAGACAGATTTTGGGAAGGTGGATGTTTGCCCCAACCAAAGGAGACACGGAGCTGAGATATCTCGCCTGTGGTGCCAGTGCCTGTGTGTGGTGAGAAATAATTCTTGGTTTTCTCACAGATTATGGTGGGCATCGCAGGAGAAACCAAGTTGATTAAAGTTGAATAGAGACATCCGGTGTAGGACTGGGGCATCCAGGGCCCACTGGGGCTGCCACCTGTGTTGCCTGCACCCCAGTCGCAATGTGAAACTCCCTCCCCCCACTGCTTACCACACTTCCTCCTTGAGGCGGTGGTGGGGGTGGAAAATGCTTCAGCGCCCACAGTTATCAGAGGGAGTGGCCCTGCATCGGCGTGGGCCACGGGGTCCACCAGGGCTGGGTCCCACCAGGTTTCTTCCCGGTACCCCACCAGCCCAGTCTGACCCTGGAGATATCGGAGCATCTTAATATCCAAGCAAAATAATGTTTTATTCCAAAAAAAGACATCTTAACATCTGACAGCAGCTATGAACATACAGTACTATACACCTAAATATTTTTCGGAATTGTTTCCCAAAATATGGGGCTGGTTCCCCTGGGGGGGGGGCTGTAGAAGTTGCAGGGTAGGCTCAGCCTCAACTCTAGTAGGGTGAGATTTGAGGATTATGTCCATTTCCCCTCCTAGATACCTGCAAAGGCCCTGGTAGAAGGTCATTTAAGAGCTATCTAGATTCATATGAATATAGCTGAATGGTTGATGCACCTGTATGAAGCTCAGGAACCACAAAACCACAGTTGTGTTTTATTTACCCATTATTCCAAGGTCCAACGCATGCAGAAAAACGTTGATTTCCAGGAAACTCCTTGTTACAAAGGGATCCTGTGACTTTCCATGCACTTTTTAACCCCACTGGAGCTTAAGGAGTTCTTTAAATCTTTGGAAGTATGTCCCTCACCAAGGTGTCTAGCCCCTTGGACAACAATCTACTTGGCATTTCATCAAGCTTCTTCTGTCATTTGTTTTGGAGTTATTGGTGGAGGTTGGTTGGGTCATTGACCTCATTGTGGTGGTTTCTTTATACAAGATGTAAAAGAGAGTGATAAAAGCTGTTTCTTGGCTGTAGGCAGGATTATATTTGCAACCCATAGTTTTAACCACTTAGTCAGTCCTCCTCCTCTATGAAAAAGTTACTTGAAAGTCATTTGGACGGCTGTACAAGTCTTTAAACTACAAGCAAAGCAATATATCTGCCCGTTAGAGTGCAGAAATGAAAAATAAAGAAACATCTAGCTTGCATTGGTGGAAATAAATCTGATTTATGAAATGGTTCTGATATATATTTGGTAGTAAAAATACATTGTGCAATTTACAGCTCTGCTTAGCGTCGCCAAATGTTTCCCCGTGTTTTCATTTGCTGCAATTGTATTAATACATAGACACTTGAAGGAACAATGCTGAATAGGTATTATCTGCAAGGCTTGAATAAATCAAATCTCCTGCGGCAGATGGATCCGCGAGGTTCTGCGGGCTTCGTGCCCAGTCCAACCGATTTCAAAGTAAACGTTTTCCTTTCCTCGGCTTCCAATCCGCAACCAAAATAGGAGTGTTTGGGGCTATATTTAACTCCGGCTTCTTTCATTGTGTTACAGGGAAGATTTAGAGTTTCAAAACAAAGACGAGCTTCCATACATTATAATTGCCGGTGTCTGGAATTTCTGGCATGATCGCCATAAACCAGAATTGCTAGAGCTTCTTGGTAATGAAGGTATTATATTTATCAAACAAGATGTTATCCTTTTAACCTCAAGCACAGAGCTGCCGTTCTTTCTGTTAACCCTGTGGGATGGTGGGAGGCTACTAAGGGTTTTGCACAGGCAGTGATTTGCTTAAGGGAATAAGTAGAAACCCTGATTGTATTAGTTCTGCAGAGCTATGAGTTCCATAATTCCTTGATTATAATTGTTACAGGACCCCTGTGATAAATCCACATGGGCCAATCTGTAAGGTACCTGCTCGCATTCCTGGGCGCTCCTCTCGTGGTGTTCCTGTCCAAATCCAATATGGCGCATCTGTAGCCTCGCGAGTTCGGCGCATGCTCACGCAAATTGACACTAACGCACACGCGAATTGTCACCGATGTGTGCACATTGCGCTTAAAAAGACACCAAAGGCCTAAGGTCACTGCAAAATGATCGTTTCTCTTGTGAAGAGACTAAGCATTATTTACTATTGATATCTTGACCTTCTGACCGGGCCTGACCCTCAACTCCAAACCCAGCTGCCCGAACCGACCACCTGCCTGTCTGACCATCCTTTTCGCCTCATGATTCTGCTACTGACGCCCAGTTTGGCACTCCTGCCACTCCTCCACTTGGTCCAGTCCTGTTCCACTTCCAGCGACTGTTCTGCCCAATTGGAGGTGTAGGAGAGGTCTTTCCTCTATGAATTCTTCTGGTAAAAATCTGGATTTTATGGACGGTTCATGCAGTACATACATACATACAGCCAACAGGATTTTACACACTGACTGGTCAATGTCTGAACCAGCGGTGATCATGTAGAGCAGTAATCCCCAACCAGAGACTCGGGGGTAACATGTTGCTCCCCAACCCCTTGGATGTTGCTCTCACTGCCCCCAAACCAGGCAGTTATTTTTGAATTCCTGACTTGGGGGCAAGTTTTGGTTGAATAAAAACAAGATTTCCTACCAAATAAAGCCCCCTGTAAGCTGATAGGGTGCATAGAGGCCCCAATTAGCCAATCACAGTCCTTATTTGGCTCCTCCATGAACTTTTATGGTGCTTGTGTTGCTCCCCAAGTCTTTTTACATTTGACTGTGGCTCCCGAGTAAGAAAGGTTGGGGATTCCTGATCTATGGTGAGGATTTTTTGACCAGGGAAGCATCTGGGCAGCCAATCACAATATTGGCCAATCACATATTGATTCCAGAACGGATGTGATAAGGCCACAGCTACAGTATATCAACACAGTGTTCAATAAATGGGACACATAACGAATACCGATAGCCAGCACTATAGCAATTCTTGCCAAACCTGTTTCACTCCAAACTCCTACAACTTAATACCTAGTTAGGAGGCAAAAAAAACTGAATTCCAAAGTTCAAAAAAGAAAAAGTTGCTCACCTATAACTTGTCATATGAGAATATACTCAAGGATTTTCATCACAAACATAGGAATATTTACAGACTTTGTAGACGGCCCTTGAGATAATAGTAAATAAATAATCCATCGTTCCATTTCCTTCCTAGCCCATCCTTTGATATCTGCTCACAATGCATTCATCTATTGCATCTGAAGAGAATACATCAATTATTCATTAAAAGGACTATGACAAAATAGAATTAAATAACGAAGTCGATCGAATAAAGAGTAACGAAAATACAAATTCATAGATCATGTCCAAAATTGATATGTTGCTTTTGATTATATAAAACAGTACATTAATATTGCAGAAGCCACACGAGCCAATGAGCACAAGTAAATGTAGGCAGTGCAACCGGATGCAGAGAGTAATATTCTGAGACAGTTTGCAATTGGTCTTCATTTATTATTATTTGTGTTTTTTTTAATTATTTCATTTCTAATTCAGCAGCTCCCCAGTATGGAATTTCAGCAGTTATCTGCTTGCTATGGCTCAAACGACCTTAGCAACCAGGGAGTGGTTTGAATAAGAGACTAAATAGAAAAATAAGTAGTAAACTGTTAACAATAACAATAGAATTGTAGCCTCGCAAAGCAATAGGTTTTAGGCTGCCGGGGTCAGTGACCCCCATGTGAAATCTGCAAAGAGTAAGGAGAAGGCAAATCATTCAAAAATATAAAAAAATAAATAATGAAAAACAATAATGATGAGCGAATCTGTCCCGTTTGGCTTTGCCAAAAAAAAATGCGAAACTGCTGAAAAATTCATAAAACAGTGACAAGTTCACGAAATGCAACTAACGCATCTGCAACTTTTTCCACACTCTGCAAACTTTTGTTGCGGTGAATTTTTGTGGCAGTTTCACTGAAAAATACACCAATGGTAAATAAAATCCCAATTGTATAATAATTCATTTAATTCATTAAGGTACTTGTGTCCAAACACATTCCTGCACTTCCTCTGGGGGCCGGTACCTCCAGCCCACCTCTTCTGATGAATGGTCGACACTTGTGCCCCTACTGATGCTGGGAACCCTGGAGATACTGCCACCCAGAACCTGGTTCTAGCTCCTTGGCTCGCACAATAGGTTGCGTCAATATATGCACCAGACTTGCGACCTGTGAATCGAATGCATGTTCTAGAAGTGATGCAACCCCCCACTCTGAAAATGCTAGATGCATCCATGCAAGGCATGAGATGCAATTTAGGTGGACACAACTGAAATAATGCAGGAATTATGGGGCTAAAACTCTTCATTATGGTTCTGAGATTGAGCTTTAAACTCTCCACTTGCATTCATAAATTACCACTATATCCAAAGCCGAACCACTTTAGGGCTTATTTCTAGCTGCAACTACGTAAAAGGGCGGAGAAGGTGAAGGCGATGATGGTTCCAGGATCACACCTAAAGAGTCACACCAATGAACCAGGTCCAGGTGCCATTTTGGTGCTGAGCAGCAGAAATGATGCGATCCTGACATAAGCTGGAATTATGGGACACTGCATTGTGGGTAAAACACAGGGTCACTTGCACCCTAAATTGCGCTTTGCACTCTGCTCGTTGGGTTATAAATGAGCCCTTTCTTCTTAAATGAGACATATAGGATAAATGGGAAAAACCCTAATCCTGCTGGCAATTATGAATAATATACGGTGCTGGTTTGACTTTGGGCTAAAAATAAATACTAGTAAAAATGGCCCCTTTATTGGAGCTCCCTATAGATCCTATCAGTTCTCTGTCCATGTTTGAAATGGGTGTGTCCTAACAGTCACAGAAGCACAGCAGGAGGGGGATAGCCAATCATAGCCATGCACTCACACAAGCAAAGACAGGTTTCAGTTCCCTATCAGGTCAGCCTAGCTGCTGATTGGTTCCTATTAGTGATGGGCAAAATTTTTCGTCAGGCATGGATTCGCAGCGAATTTCAGTGTTTCGCCATTGGCCGGGTGACAAAATAATAGCCAGGCGATGAAATAATAGCTGTGGGCAACAAATTAATAGCCGCGCAACGAAATAATACCCGCGGGCGACAAAATAATAGCCGCACAACGAAATAATAGTCGCGGGCGACAAAATAATAGCCGTGGGCGACAAAAGAATAGCCGTGGGCGACAGAAAAATAGCCGTGTGACAAAATAAAAGCCACGGGCGACAAAAGAATAGCTGTGGGCGACAAAAGAATAGCCGTGTGACAAAATAAAAGCCACGGGCGACAAAAGAATAGCTGTGGGCGACAGAAAAATAGCCATGCGACAAAATAAAAGCCACGGGTGACAATTTTTTTTTGCCGCACGCCATTTTTGCTGTTTCTCGAATTTTTCGCCGTTTCACGGATCTTTTGAAAGATTCGCAAATTTTACGGCGAAACGGAACAGATTTGCTCATCACTAGTTCCTATCCTACAGTGCAGTACTGAGAGCCGCTGGCCCCCCTGCACATCTAGAGAATTCAGCCAGCAGGAAGTGGAACAGATGGGCGGGACTAGTGGGGTTTTGGTGGAATTTCTCAATAAATCAGTCCGAAACACAACTTTTTTAAGCACATTCCGTCTATATCTAGAGGAGTATAATTCACTGGTACAGTCTTAATTTTTATATGATATGTAATAAATACATAGAGTAGCCTTCTTGTAGAAATGGTGGGACCAACTTGAATTATCAGCATTATTATTATGTATTTATAAAGGAATATAGGGACTATGATGGAATAGATACAAAGCAATTATGAAGATTTAACGCTTGAATTATGCATTTAATGGGTCATGATGGATGGATGAACTGGTCCTGGTCTCATTTAATGTAAGCATTGATGGGTCTGACCACATAATCAGCACTTGACAGAAACCCATTAACGGTGTATCATCCAGCCATGCAAGGAGATGATCAACCTTGAGTTCTGAGAATGTTTCCTACATTTAGTAGTGAGTGGAGAATCAGAATCCGCTCCTTGCGGTTAGTAAGGAGTCCACTGAAATTGGTGCTTGGCGTCAGAGAGATATGTGTGCATGATTTTATACACAGCAGCCCTTTGATGGGCGAGCCTTGTGATTCGCTATTGTTTATACGGCTGCTTTATCTGTTGGTGAAAGTTCATGGTAACGCTGCTTTCTATACTGGGTTTGTATTATGGCCCTAGAGCCCCCAGCATTGCCCCAAAGAAGCTCCTTGATGACTTGATCCGGCTTTTCATAATGGGCTATAAATAAATGGAGGCCAAGCTGTCAGATGATCGCCATGGTGTAGGATAGTTGAGTAGCCCTGTATCATGTGAACATGATGTAACCAGTAAATCTTTCATTTCCAATGGAACTAATGGCTGGACTGATTCTATGAATGACTGCCCTTAGGGGACACCCGAAATGGCTGTAACACTCATGGAATGTGCACGTTTTGCTTTTAATTGATGAAGTTATGCAATATCTTAAAGGAGACAGATGTTCCTGCTTGATTTGCTCCATTCTGTATTCTCTTTGCTACTGAGGCTAATTCCAATTAAAGGGGACATCCTGATTGGTTAGTAAGATCAACAGCTTCATTGTATACCTATAAAGATTATATTAAAGTAGCTGGAAATTCAGCATTCTATGTGCCAGCTGGGTCAGAATGACTTCTGTTATGCCAGTGTTTATAATACTATAATTATATATAAGGGGAGCATATAATAGACTCTCTGGTGCCGTATTCACCAGCGGATCTTTCCAGAGGACATGCCTAGAGATTAGAAGGAGATTTTGAAGTAAGGTGAGGATAGAAGTTTGTAAAATAAAAACTAGGAGGTTGTGGGGATTCTTCCCTAAGAGATTTGGATGATAGTTTCAAGAAAAGGTCAGATGTTTGTTTGTTTTTTTAGAAATTTAGAAGATAGAAGACTTCTGGGATTAATTATTACTGGGCAGGCATGATCCAGGGTCTGATCTAGTTGACAAAGTTAGACAGATCTCGTACACACGTACTTGCATAATGGGCTCCTTGCACTTCCGTATAGAGATCAATGCTACTCAGTCTTTCCTTTCCTTTCAAGAACATCTAGGGCATCAAAGTTTTCACCCCAATTCTCACCTAAATAACATTCAAGCTGGTCTTTCAGGTGTATCTAAGATAGTAAATGGGTTTTTTCCCCCAATTCTCACTGTAACTGGTCTTCAGGCTGAGCCCCCTGCCACTCTCCAACCTAAATAACCTTCAAAATCATCTTTGGGTTTCTCCCCAATTCTCACTGTAACTGGCCTTCAGGATGAGCCCCCTGCCACTCTCCAACCTAAATAACCTTCAAAATCATCTTTGGGTTTCTCCCCAATTCTCACTGTAACTGGCCTTCAGGATGAGCCCCCTTCTACTCTCCAACCTAAATAACCTTCAAAATCATCTTTGGGTTTCTCCCCAATTCTCACTGTAACTGGCCTTCAGGATGAGCCCCCTTCTACTCTCCAACCTAAATAACCTTCAAAATCATCTTTGGGTTTCTCCCCAATTCTCACTGTAACTGGCCTTCAGGATGAGCCCCCTGCCACTCTCCAACCTAAATAACCTTCAAAATCATCTTTGGGTTTCTCCCCAATTCTCACTGTAACTGGCCTTCAGGATGAGCCCCCTGCCACTCTCCAACCTAAATAACCTTCAAAACATCTTTGGGTTTCTCCCCAATTCTCACTGTAACTGGCCTTCAGGATGAGCCCCCTTCTACTCTCCAACCTAAATAACCTTCAAAATCATCTTTGGGTTTCTCCCCAATTCTCACTGTAACTGGCCTTCAGGATAAGCCCCCTGCCACTCTCCAACCTAAATAACCTTCAAAATCATCTTTAGGTTTCTCCCCAATTCTCACTGTAACTGGCCTTCAGGATGAGCCCCCTGCCACTCTCCAACCTAAATAACCTTCAAAATCATCTTTGGGTTTCTCCCCAATTCTCACTGTAACTGGCCTTCAGGATGAGCCCCCTGCCACTCTCCAACCTAAATAACCTTCAAAACATCTTTGGGTTTCTCCCCAATTCTCACTGTAACTGGCCTTCAGGATGAGCCCCCTTCTACTCTCCAACCTAAATAACCTTCAAAATCATCTTTGGGTTTCTCCCCAATTCTCACTGTAACTGGCCTTCAGGATGAGCCCCCTTCTACTCTCCAACCTAAATAACCTTCAAAATCATCTTTGGGTTTCTCCCCAATTCTCACTGTAACTGGCCTTCAGGATAAGCCCCCTGCCACTCTCCAACCTAAATAACCTTCAAAATCATCTTTGGGTTTCTCCCCAATTCTCACTGTAACTGGCCTTCAGGATGAGCCCCCTGCCACTCTCCAACCTAAATAACCTTCAAAATCATCTTTGGGTTTCTCCCCAATTCTCACTGTAACTGGCCTTCAGGATAAGCCCCCTGCCACTCTCCAACCTAAATAACCTTCAAAATCATCTTTGGGTTTCTCCCCAATTCTCACTGTAACTGGCCTTCAGGATGAGCCCCCTGCCACTCTCCAACCTAAATAACCTTCAAAATCATCTTTGGGTTTCTCCCCAATTCTCACTGTAACTGGCCTTCAGGATGAGCCCCCTGCCACTCTCCAACCTAAATAACCTTCAAAACATCTTTGGGTTTCTCCCCAATTCTCACTGTAACTGGCCTTCAGGATGAGCCCCCTTCTACTCTCCAACCTAAATAACCTTCAAAATCATCTTTGGGTTTCTCCCCAATTCTCACTGTAACTGGCCTTCAGGATAAGCCCCCTGCCACTCTCCAACCTAAATAACCTTCAAAATCATCTTTGGGTTTCTCCCCAATTCTCACTGTAACTGGCCTTCAGGATAAGCCCCCTGCCACTCTCCAACCTAAATAACCTTCAAAATCATCTTTGGGTTTCTCCCCAATTCTCACTGTAACTGGCCTTCAGGATGAGCCCCCTGCCACTCTCCAACCTAAATTCCATGGAAATTACGTGATCCTGACTTTGAGAATTTTGAGCACAATTGCATATGCTTTACTGCATTGGGTGCAAATGCTTCAGATCCAACTCCCCCCTTTGGCCTCGATGACACAGGAATTGTGGGAAAAAACATTGTAAAAAACATGGCTGCATCTAAAATTGCACTTGTGTTTGTCAATGACCCTGATTGCCTTTCTCACCATCAGTACCTATTATAAGGTTAATTACTTTAGTTCTTTATAAGTGACTTCTAATTAATCCATTGATCCAATAACTCTATGTAACGCACCACTAGGATTGATTCTGAGCTGGTTCTGATCAGAATTCAGGATGACTGGGCCTGTACACGTGAGCCAATCCTTTGAGTCCAGAACTTGCTTCAGCTGTATTAAACTGAGCATCTAGTTGCTGATATACTGCATGAACACAATAAATACAAATATGAGAGAAGAATGGAATCCAATTTGGTTAGAAAGTTACATTTTAACAAAAAACTAATCACATTTATTTTTTTCTTCCAAAAATGCTTTTCAATTGCCAAAAAATTGGTATAAGTATTAATTATGTACAGTATATCTGTACAGGTATGGGATCTATTATCCAGAAAGCCATTATCCAGAAAGCTCTGAATTTCGGGAAGTTCATCTCCCATAGACTCCATTTTAATCAACAATTCAAATTTTTTTGAATTGACTTCCTTTTACCCTGTAATAATAAAACAGTACCTGTACTTGATCCCAACTAAGATATAATTACCCCTTATTGGGGCAGAACAGCCCTATTGGGTTTATTTCATGGTTAAACGATTCCCTTTTCTCTGTAATAATAAAACAGTACCTGTACTTGATCCCAACTAAGATATAATTACCCCTTATTGGGGGCAGAACAGCCCTATTGGGTTTATTTCATGGTTAAATGATTCCCTTTTCTCTGTAATAATAAAACAGTACCTGTACTTGATCCCAACTAAGATATAATTACCCCTTATTGGGGCAGAACAGCCCTATTGGGTTTATTTAATGGTTAAATGATTCCCTTTTCTCTGTAATAATAAAACAGTACCTGTACTTGATCCCAACTAAAATATATGGTCAACTTAAAAGTAACTATTAATATGATTTAAAGAATGATATTCTGAGATAACTGGTTATTGGACTTTGTTTTTTATTTTCTCTGGTCTTTAAGTTATACTTCAGCAGGTCTTCAGTTTAGAATTTCAGCAGCAATCTAGTTGCTAGTGTCCAAATTAGCCTAGCAACCAGCCAGTGGCTTGAATGAGAGACTGGTATATGAATAGGAGAGGGGCAGAAGAAGAAGGCAAATAATGAAAATACTATAGGAAATAAAAAATAAAGTCCAATTGAAAAGCTTCCAAGAATCGGCCATTCTATAACATATTACTTGCTAAGCACACTTACCCCTTAACTACCCCTTTAATCTTTATTGGAGGCTTAAGGTATGGAGATCCAAATTACGGAAAGATCCTTTATCTGGAAAACCCCAGGTCTGGATAACAGTTCCCATACCTCTATCCAAACTCCATAAAAATCCTGTGTGTTACAGTCCTCCTCTCCAGCAGTTTTTAGCCCCTTTTATTACGCCATATAAAACATATTTACACAGAATCCTTCTCGGAGTAACGTATATTGAAATATCTTTTCCGATGAAATTCCTCCAATGATTTAAGTCCCCTCCACATATTAAATGATTCAGGGCTGAGATTTACTGCGGGCGTCTCACAAGGCACTGCAGCTTTACGGCCCTTTCTCACTGAAGTTTCCTGTGGGGAAGCATTTTGTGTAACAATGAGATCTCCCACGAGTACATTCGGGAAACAAGAATATCCATATTGCTGTAAATTTCACCCCCTTATGGTTTTCCTATTATATTTGAGCTTCGTATGAATGAAGCGCTCAATGTAGCTACAATCGTTTAATGGATAAAAAAGGAATCCCAACTATTTCCGTGACTAAGAAGTGACTGCATTCCAGATGTGTCGGATTCTGGTTCTCTCTCTCAGTTTTATTGCCCCCCCCTTTTTTTTTTCTGACTAGTTGGGGGGAACTTTGGAGGCCAAGACCTTTGGGACAAGACTTCATTAAATCATATATTAAAGATGAATAATAAATGGTGAAAACACACACTTTCGGTATAAATTTCTTCCTCTTGCGCATATCAGCCAAGCGTCTAATCAAGATTTATTCATTGGCCGATATTTCTAACACAGCCTAACATGTTAAACATATGTAGGAGACCCACGGGCCCTTCTCAGCGTAGGACATGGTTGATGTAACACAGACAGAGCCAGACTATGGGAAAATGAGGACACGGACAGACCCAAGTGCAACAGGAACCACACAAGCAGCGCACAAACTGTTTGGTTATAACATAGAGGGTTCAATTAGAATTTATATCTGCGGTTACATTGATTTGCGTTTAAAAAATATATTGATACTATAGCTTGTGTGGCACAGGAACTGGAATAACCTAAAAGAAAGGTATGCAGTGTCGGACTGGCCCACCAGGATATCAGGAAAACTCCCGGTGGTCCCAGGTGTCGGTGGGCCCCCCTGCTCCTAACCGTTTGTCCTGCTTCATGCTTATTCCCTATTTCTGGATGGGAAGAAAGAGGAGAAATAGATGGAAGAATAGATACTAGCATGGAAATAAAAGAGACTGGGAGAATAAAGAGGTTGGGTGAGAAAAGGAGATAAAATAGTTTGGAGAGTGGGCCTAGGGTCTAAAGTTTTCCGGTGGGCCCCTGGGGTCCCAGTCCCACACTGAAGGTATGTGCCCCCCTCAATGCTCTATGAGACAGAGCAGATAGGGAAAATAATACAGGGGCTGTGTTAACTCAGGCTGAAAAGCCAGTACTGGTGTTGGAATTAATTATTTATCACCTGAGGTAAAGGGGTGGGGCTGGGAGTGAGTTCATTGTATCCAGGTAGTAGAGAATGGACACAGTTGACATAACTTAGGTGAAAAAGCAAAATGAATGTGGGTGAATTATTTTTTCTTTATGGGATTGAGTTGTAGCATCGAGGGTTTTAAGCAGAATTTACGTTTGCAATTAGTTTGATTTGAGTGTTTAAAAAAGTTTTTAAAAATCTAATAGCTTGAATTGCACAGTAACTGGAATATCCTAGAAGGAAGGTATGTGACCCCCGCAATGCTCTATGAGACAGAGCAGATAGGGAAATTAAAACAAGGGGCTGCGTTAACTCAGGCTGAAAAGCCAGTACTGGGGTTTGAATTAATTATTTATCACCTGAGGTAAAGGGGTGGGGCTGGGAGTGAGTTCATTGTATCCAGGTAGTAGAGAAGGGGCACCACTGAAATAACTTAGGTAAAAAAGCAAAATGAATGTTGGTGAATTATTTTTTCTTTATGGGATTGAGTTAGAGCATTCTGGGGGTCACATACCTTCCTTCTAGGATATTCCAGTTACTGTGCCATTCAAGCTATTATATTTTTAAACACTTAAAGTAATTGCAAACTTTAATTCTACCTAAAACCCTGTGTTACATATGTAGCCCACTTTATAAACGGTTGTGGCACTACCTGCTGATATTTCACTGGTTGGCGCTTCCAGGAGTCCTGAGCCCCGCTTACTATGGGGGAAGCAGGGACTTCTCTGATAAATGGCGTGCCTCCACCCAGGGCTTTACTATGAGAGAACTACAGCTCTCACCCTGGGACTTAATATGGTGTATTAACCCCTCAATGGGATCCACTGGCTTCTGGCTGATTTGCCCCTCCCTGGGGTAACTCCTTACCAGCTTGTAGTGGTCCTGGGTACACACACACGGAATACAGCAGATTGCAATGAACAGATTGATCTTTATTGGGCAGACCTCTCCAGGAGTGTATCATCTGACAGTCAGGGCACATCCACAGGTTACATCAATGCACAAGGAACCTCTCTCAAAGGTACCCAGGGTACTCACGCCAGAATGATCTCCTCTAGGAGGTCCCCCCGGTACTACACGCCAGGAGACCCTCTCTTAGGGCTCTCCCCAGTACTCTCACCAGGCAGACCCTCCACAAAGACTCACCCCCGGTACTACACCTAGGAACTCTTTAGCAGGGTCCTCCTTTCTCTTGGAGACTATCTCTCCCTTACCTACACACTGTGTGCCCTAAACTTCCAGCTGATGTAATGCTGGTGGGATCTTAATCCCTCTACACTCCTGGAGGGGCAATGGCGGCCCATTCTGACCTACCACTCCCTACATGGCACTCCTAGAGTGTCCTACTTACAGATATCTACTATCTATTAACTGGAGCTCCTCTCTCTAGAGACTCCCGAACTAAGATGGCTCCCAGCAAATGGCTGTTTCCCATTTTATAGGCCTATGCACCACCCTGTGGCCATAACCCGAACTGCGGGGATACTCCCCATTAACTATAGATATACCAGGCTATACCCATTGTACCTTAACCATTACCCTCCCGGGGCCTATCCTAGGGGTATCCATCCTGTGGGGCCTATTTTACCAAACCCCTACACATACAACAGAAAAGCCAGTACTGGTGTTGGAATTAATTATTTATCACCCAAGATAAAAGGGCGGGGCTGGGAATGAGTTCATTGTATTCAGGTACTAGAGAATGGTCTGATGCCGTTGAGAGAACCAATGAGACAAATGAATTTTTCTTTTTGGGACTGATTGAGGCTCTTCCAAAAGTTCTGTAGTTTCCTTCCTTGCTAAGTAAATTCCCTCTAATATTTTTTGGCACAAGAGGAGTCCCTTGAGATTAGTTGGAGGTTAAAGAAAAATGCAAGTGAAAGGGGTAGTTCACCTTTAAATTAATGTTTAATATGATGTAGACATTGATATTCTCAGATAATTTGCAACTGGTCTTCATTTTTTATTTTCTGCGGTCTGTGGTTTTTAAATTATTAAGCTTCTTCTTCAGCTTGGAATTTCAGCGCCTGGTTGCTAGGGTCTAAATTAGCCTATCAACCAGGGAGTGGTTTAAATGTGAGATGGGAATGGTAGAGGGCCTGTATAGAAAGGTAAGTAATAAAAAGTAATAATAATAAAACTGTAGCCTCACAGAGCAATAGTTATTGGCTGCCAGGGTCAGTGACCCCCATTCCAAAGCCCCCATTTTTATAGTTTTTTAATTATTTGCCTTCCTCTTCCGACTCTTTCCAGCTTTCAAATGGGGGTCACTGACCCCGGCAGCCAAACAACTATTGCTCTGTGGGGCTACAATCTTAATGTTACTTTTTATGACTTATATTTCTATTTAGGCCCTCCTCTATACATATTCCTGTCTCTCTTTCAAATCACTGGTTGCTAGGTTAAATTGGACCCTAGCAACCAGATAGCTGCTGAAATTCCAAACTAGAAAGCTGCTGAACAAAAGTGAAATAATTAAAAAAAACCAAATTATTAGAAAAAAATCTAAGACCAATTGCAAATTGTATAATAATAGCATTCTCTATATCATAATAAAAGTTATGGTAAAGGTGAACTACCCCTTTAACTGGACTATGGTATTTGTCTATGATCTATGTGATTCTATATATGATGGAAAGGCACAATGGAAGTATCCCATGGCTCGATGAGACTTATGCCGAGCTCTATAACATGGACAGCTGGAGGAATACAGGTTATTTACCCCCATTATTCAAGCAACAATCTCTGTTCATCTACTATATCATACAGTGGATATAGAGATATAGGGGGATAAGGGTCCAGGAACAAAAGAAAAGACATATTCTTTCTATTCAATGAATACAAGTTAAATATCTGGGAAAAAATGAAAAATATCTCCATTTTGTCTTAAAAAGAGCCCATATTTCATCTTCTCATAAAGGCTGCATGAAGAATGTGCTGAGATCCATATGTCGAGCAACAGGTGCCTCATTGCATGGAGCCTCGGAATAGATAAATCTTCTCTCAGCTGGCATCTGAGCTGACATTTTTATCCATGAAGTCAAATCAATTTGACAACTGTTGCGTAAACGGCTCTGTTAGGGGCTAGGGAAGAAACAATGGAAACACTGGAGAGTATTCATTAATACAGAATCATTGGTTTTCATAGCTTTCAGCTGGTAAAATCAGGGCTCTAGTACATTCCAAGCTTTTGGCCAAGGCCCTTTCTCATTCTGCTTCTGGTTGCCATCATAATCGATTAGTTGCTTAATAGGTTTACATATAATAGTAAGTCAATACTGAGATGTATTTTATACATTGTAGAATTGTGCCTCCATGTTTCTCCCAGCATGCCACGGTCCCTACATGCGTCAAATACATGTGGCAAAGTGCCAAAAATGGGTGCCCACCAAGATCTGTACTCATTGCAACTTGTTTACATGTCCTAAAATAGGAGGGCACAGCAATGTGGTGCTCAATATGTATCTGGATAATGTGGGGGCACAAGGGAGCCCAGCCAATGCAGAACATGTGCTTTATACCAGAAATAGGCTATAAGGGTTATAAAGGTTGGGTTCTTTGCCCAAATGGCATTATTTGTACTGCATATATTACCATTTAGCGGCTTTTCCCCCGGCAGCCATTTTCCCTCTGACACATAAACATGTAACCAGCATGGAAACCAGCAGTGCCATCTCTTCATTGGTTGCTAGACTGGAGGGCGTGTTTAGTTGTGAAGAACTGAGCATGCTCAGTAGCCAACAGTCAAACAAATTCCTAAGGGAGGGGGCCGAGTAGGTTAGAGGAGGAGAAGGAATTCTAATTGATTATGGGAATGTTACAGCCTTAAGGTGGCCATACACATTAAGATCCGCTAGCTTGGCAAGGTTGCCAAACGAGCGGATCTTCTCCTGATATCCCCACCTAACGATCGAATAAGAACGATGGTAATAGGCGCAGTCGGTTCAGGGACTGCATCAATGCGGTCCCCAATCCAACTAAATTTTTTAACCTGCCCGATCGATATCTAGCCAATTCCTGGCCGTCGTTAGAGCCCCTACACGGGCCAAAAGCTGCCAAATCGGTCTAAGGGACCGACATCGGCAACTAGACTCGGCCCGTGTATGGCCCCCTTTACTTTTAACCTTTTAACAACCAGAGTTGCAGATATTTGAATATATCAAAGAGGCTGTAGGCAAGTAAAGCCCCTACCTACTAGGGCCATTGTGTACAACATAAAACTCCTATGAACAAAAACCATTTAATCAGCCAAAAGATCTATTTGTTCCCAGGTTTAGAGATAACTTTTTTCCTAAAACCAGGGGTTTAAATTCTATAGTTTCCTTTCCTTCCTTCTCTGCTCCTTGCGTAAACCTAAAACATGTTCCAGAAATAAATCCCTTTCAAAAACCTCACAGTGAAGTCTCATTTTCGGCGTAACCTTACATAATCTTGGTTGTGTTTCAGAAAGGTAGATGGTTTCCTCTGAGCCTTCAGCTTTAATATTCCTGCACACCGTGAGCCTTATCCAGAGAGCCAGGAGTGGGAATCGGATCTCTATGTGCACACACTGATTTATCCGGAGTTATCTATGATGTATTCTCTTAAGATTTCCGTGGCAGCGATTCAACTAATCTGAGTGCTTGGCTGGCGCCCATGTAGAGGTGAACTTTATTCTATATTCGCCACTATCAGCATTTTCCCGTAGAATGTTCTCTCTATAATTCTATCATCAGGTATGGGCTGCTTCTAATGACAGGCAGACACTGCCAGTGACATTGTTCTAATGGAATATAATTTAATAAGCATGCCAGAACAGAACACACTGTATCCGAGGATACAGAAAGCCCTGAACTCCATCAGCAAGGAATGCAGCAATGAAAAAAGGATCTTGTATCGGCTTACAGCGAGCAGCGTACTGTACAGGTTACATGGGAAATGGGAGTTAAACAGACTGTAATAAAGTACGGGCACGGCACGGCTACCAGTGCCAAGGTAGGATTCAGGGCACAAATATAGCTCCTAATTCTGCACAAAGGCCATTGCCCTTACCCGGTGTAAAGGTCCCCATACATGGGCCGATTGTAGCTGGCGATATGGGTCTCTTGGACTAGTCTCCATCTGGTTATTATCTCCTAATCCAGCAGTACTGCCCTACTGATATGCCTGGGGGTATTAGAGGCATCAGGCTCTGCAGGAAATACTGGGAAGCTGCCCCGATATTGCAGGGGTCCTTAGGAGGCTGTGAGGTTTGGAGGAGACAGATTGCACCATAAAAATGTTTAATGTTTAACATGGGACATTAGGAATGAGAACTCTGGATCAGCCAACCAGTCCTTCAAATTACCCTCCACTATAGACATGTGGAGGTCCAGTTGACTAGACCAGTTGACTAACTCTGGATCAGCCAACCAGTCCTTCAAATTACCCTCCACTATAGACATGTGGAGGTCCAGTTGACTAGACCAGTTGACTGACTCTGGATCAGCCAACCAGTCCTTCAAATTACCCTCCACTATAGACATGTGGAGGTCCAGATAACTAGACCAGTTGACTTACTCTTGATCAGCCAAGCAGTCCTTCAAATTACCCTCCACTATAGACATGTGGAAATCCAGTTGACTAAACCAGTTGACTAACTCTGGTCAGCCAACCAGTCCTTCAAATTACCCTCCACTATAGACATGTGGAGGTCCAGTTGACTAGACCTACGCATGACTTTCAGTCACAACTAAGAGCACCTTTGGGAATCATGGGGCCCTACTACTAAGATAGTAGTGCCTTCCAATTATGAGCCCACTAGTCACGGGGTCCAATGGAGCCCAAGTAAAAACATAATGGCCCACAACACACTGTCACAGCCCTGATTACCACCAATCATGCACCATTATGCCAAAACCCCTTATGATCATTCATGCCATCAGGGGTCATCAGGGGTTCGGCAGTGTGGGCTATTGTGTTTTCATTTGGGCTGCATTGAACCAAGTGACTAGTGGGCTCATAATTGGAAGGCCCTACTATCCCAGGACCCCATGCTTTCTAAAGGTGCACGTGGTTGTGGCTGAGAGTCAGGTACAGGTCTAGTCCACTGGACCTGCACATGTCTATAGTGGAGGCATACTGTATATCTACTAGAAATGATTGGCAACTAATATGCCCCAATAAGCCCAAACCCTCAAATCCCCCTAAACCAAGTTCATTACCCTGCAAGCATCACCCCCTTTTTGACCTATAGCACGTATGTCCCTCTGGCACAGGGCCCTTGAAAGCAGACTGGTGGCCCAGTCTGCAATCTGCACCCAAACCTACAACCTATTTTTCCCACCCTGTCCCACCAAACCAACCCAATTTGCTGCTGCTTTACCCACAACCTGATAATGATTTAATGTTTCTTATGTGGCCCATGTATAATAAATGGTCCCTCTTGTAGATAACAGGTTTAGCAGGGAACAACGCAATCCAGGGCCATATTACATATTACAGGTTTATTTACTCTGGAATTTCTGATTTAAGCTCAGTAAGAGCATGCAATTGCTTTCTCTTGTAAAGCATGATTTAAAATTAGCAAAGGTTAATGACTAGAATAATGACCTTACTCCATTGCTGGAAGTTCATATATAGTATGGGATCCAGAAACCTTTTATCCGGAAAGCTCCAAATTATGGAAGGGCATATCTCATAAAATCAATTTTAAAGAAATAATTCTGATTTCTAAAAATTATTTATTTTTCTTTGTAATAATAAAACAGTACCTTTACTTGATCCCAACTAAGATATAATTACCCCTTATTGGGGGCAGAACAGCCCTATTGGGTTTATTTAATGGTTAAATGATTCCCTTTTCTCTGTAATAATAAAACAGTACCTGTACTTGATCCCAACTAAGATATAATTACCCCTTATTGGGGGCAGAACAGCCCTATTGGGTTTATTTCATGGTTAAATGATTCCCTTTTCTCTGTAATAATAAAACAGTACCTGTACTTGATCCCAACTAAGATATAATTACCCCTTATTGGGGGCAGAACAGCCCTATTGGGTTTATTTCATGGTTAAATGATTCCCTTTTCTCTGTAATAATAAAACAGTACCTGTACTTGATCCCAACTAAGATATAATTACCCCTTATTGGGGGCAGAACAGCCCTATTGGGTTTATTTAATGGTTAAATGATTCCCTTTTCTCTGTAATAATAAAACAGTACCTGTACTTGATCCCAACTAAGATATAATTACCCCTTATTGGGGGCAGAACAGCCCTATTGGGTTTATTTCATGGTTAAATGATTCCCTTTTCTCTGTAATAATAAAACAGTACCTGTACTTGATCCCAACTAAGATATAATTACCCCTTATTGGGGGCAGAACAGCCCTATTGGGTTTATTTAATAGTTAAATGATTCCCTTTTCTCTGTAATAATAAAACAGAACCTGTACTTGATCCCAACTAAGATATAATTACCCCTTATTGGGGGCAGAACAGCCCTATTGGGTTTATTTCATGGTTAAATGATTCCCTTTTCTCTGTAATAATAAAACAGTACCTGTACTTGATCCCAACTAAGATATAATTACCCCTTATTGGGGGCAGAACAGCCCTATTGGGTTTATTTAATGGTTAAATGATTCCCTTTTCTCTGTAATAATAAAACAGTACCTGTACTTGATCCCAACTAAGATATAATTACCCCTTATTGGGGGCAGAACAGCCCTATTGGGTTTATTTAATGGTTAAATGATTCCCTTTTCTCTGTAATAATAAAACAGTACCTGTACTTGATCCCAACTAAGATATAATTATACCTCACTTAGGGTATGGAGATCCAGAGCATTCTGGATAACAGGTCCCATACCTGTATTGAAATAAACACTCTGCCATAGAATCCCCTATTCAGCAATCTCTGCCTGACAGCGGCGCGGAGCTGAAAGCCTTCGAGCGACAAATAGCTGCAAGTCACCGCTTATTCTATCATCTCAGACAGCAAATCCATCGCCACAAACTGCTTTAAATTTGATCTGTATTTATATTAAAGTGGATTCAAACAGGAAGATCAATAGGGATACACATAATGGAAACGAGGATAAATGAGTTTAGATTTGTGTTCATTTACTCCATTTGTTTCCATGTGTCATATACGAAAAGTAAATATTTCTTAATTCGCCCTTCACTTATAGTTCCATAGAACATAAGGAGATATTGATTTCATAAAAATACTGTATAGGTAATGTAATCCCTCTGACAATATGTAGCTGTGTATCCTGCTGCAGCCGAGTAACTATCATTTATGATATCAGAGGGCCATGTCAGATTGTAGGTTTATTAGGCCGCCAGCTTGGTCAGTTCATAGTCTATTTGTCCAACTATGTGCCCAAAATGATGCCAGCTCCAGTCCATCTTAGGAAAGTTCAATGAAGATCCATTAGCCACGGGCTATAGAGTAGGACCAATCGGCCCTATCTGGCCAATCAGACAAGGAGATAAATCCCATTGTATTCAATACTGCAGGTATGGGATGGGTTATCTGGCAACCCGTTATCCAGAGAGATCCAAATTAGGGCAAGGTCATGTCCCATAAACTCCCATATTTCTATTATATGCCTTATTGGTTTATAGGTTGATTCCACCCTTTGCACTCCAATATAGTGTTTAGCAAAGGGGTGGGTCTTCCACTTTGGCCACCTCTGTGTCTCAGGTGAAGGTCCACTGAGCCTGGGTTCAACAGGGCCCCAGTAAAGCCATCTCTACCCTAGAGTATCCATCTACACTCTAGTGAAGTCGGGGACAGGGACCCCATGAACAAGGACCAGTTAAATAGTTACTCTTGTCGAGCACTTTCTAGGAAATTGAGATAGAGAGGGAAGGAAGCAAGGGCAGTTTCGGCTCCACCAAGTAAAGTAGCTGGAAGTATTATTCCATACAGGCACTGTTGCCTCAGCATAGGGCCACGGTTAAGACATAGGAGACAGGCAGTTCCTCAACCCTGATCCACAGTCGGCTGTAGGACTCTTAAAGCTAAAGGTATTCAACCTGAGGACTGAGGTATTTATCCAGACTGCTTCCATAGGGGTGCCAAGCTGACTCCCAAACCCTCTCTTGTCCTCAGAGAGTACTACTATCACATAACACCTATATTGCGAGTATATGCAATAACCCTGCGTCTTGATTTAATTGTCTCTGACAATAAACCCAGTTCTATTGTTCAACTGCAAGAACCTTCTGGCGTCCATCATTTTTTGCTAATCTGCAATGCACATAACTACAGGGAGTTGTAGTTGCACCACACTCCTGGTTCCTTCCATATAGCAAAGGCCCATCCTGAAGGATTGAGTGGCATGTACCCCATGCTTTAAACCTGAAACCGGCAAATGCTACCTGCTGATTGGCTGCTATGGGCTACTGCTCCTGGCCAAAAGTAGTGCCTTTTATTACACAACCACAGTTTTGGGGATGACATGTGATAGACCCCTGCTCCCAGTGGCCTAAAAGTAGGTGCCATTTTTACATTTCTGGCTTGGGGGCAAGTTTTGGAAGCCCAGAGAAGCCATTTTACTCCAAGCAGAGCCTCCTGCAGGCTAGCAGCCCCCATGGGGTACCAAATAGCCAATCACAGCCCTTATTTGGCATCCCCAAGAAAAGCTTTTCATGCTTGTGTGGCTCCCCAACACTTTGTACGTCTGAGTGTGGCTCATAAGTAAAACAGGTTGGGGGATCCCTAAACTAGGGGAACAGCAATTTTTTTACATCCATAGGGATTGATAACTCTATGGGTCCCTCCATATGTGTAATGTATGTGAGAAATACAATATCAAGGGAAGATTTGGTGTGAATTCAGCAATAAACATCAGAAAAAAAGGAGTAAATGGTGGAGATTAAAGGTATCATCTTTAATAATGAATGGGGATATATACGTAACAGATAATAGAGAATTACTGGTATTATTGGGGAATCTTCTTGGGCGGATACATCATCTTATCTCTCCAATGGATTCTTCTTCCCATCGTTGTGCCTCCCTGAGGGCAGGAGAAAGCTTTCATGTGAGTTATAATCCCAGCAATCTCCGTGACATCCCATAGGGGAAATGCATTATACATGGCTCCCTGACCTAAGGTCACGCGCGGAATGAAAACACAATAGGGATTGAATTAATGGGGCCCTTAAATAAAGCAGCATTGGCCATTGTTGCACTTGTTATACACGTATTGGCGCTAGCAACTCAAATCAAATGTGGATATGGTAAATTTATTTACTAAGCTTAAAGTGGCCGCTCAAGGCTCCTACCTGTCTCTGCAGTTCAGAAACTCTCTGTTGGTAGTGGGAATACTGGCAGATAGAGTAGATAGTGTCAAGTAAGGGAAATGCAAGGCTGCTGGAATTAGTACCCCTTACTATTATTAATACCCCATTCTGTTATTAATACACCCATATTATGTCAATCATAGGACTGTCTAATTGCCACTTGAGAGTTGTGTGGTGTTTTTCCCTATTATTTAAATCATCTTCCATGGTCCCTCGATAGATAGATAGATTGATAGATGATAGATAGATAGATAGATAGATAGATAGATAGATAGATAGATCATGAGAGATGGTAGATAGATAGATAGATAGATAGATAGATAGATAGATAGATAGATAGATAATAGATAGATAAATGATAGATAAATAAATAGATGATAGATAGATAGATGATAGATATAGATAGATAGATGATAGGTAGATAGATAGATAGATAGATAGATACGGTGATAGATAGATAGATAGATAGATAGATAGATAGATAATAGATTGATAGATAGATAGATAGATAGATGATAGATAGATAGATAGATAGATGATAGATATAGATAGATAGATGATAGGTAGATAGATAGATAGATACGGTGATAGATAGATAGATAGATAGATAGATAGATAATAGATTGATAGATAGATAGATAAATAGATGATAGATAGATAGATGATAGATATAGATAGATAGATGATAGGTAGATAGATAGATAGATAGATAGATAGATAGATAATAGATTGATAGATAGATAGATAGATAGATGATAGATAGATAGATAAATGATAGATAAATAGATAGATGATGATAGATAGATATAGATAGATTAGATAGATAGATAGATATCAATGGAGTGATAGTGGATGCTCATCAGCAGTACTGGACACCAGGGCCGGAACTAGGGGTAGGCAGAAGAGGCAGCTGCCTAGGGTGCAACGATTTAGGGGCGCCAGGCTGGAGCCTCTCCTGCCTACCCCTAGTGTTAATTTGTCGTTGCCTCCGCCGCTTGTCATTAGCTACTTCTACCTAAATTTGAGTGATCAAAACTTGGTTGATGGGCAACGGCACTCATGGTATTCAGCAGCAATGTTAATAAATGTATATATATATATGTATATAAAACTGAATCAATTCAAACCAATGAAAGGAGTATTTCCATTTATTCAGGGATAGTGAGTTGGCTGGAAGGAGAGAAGCAGCAGCCCCATCCATTTAAAGCAGAGAATTGATTCATGCAAATAAAGGGTTTTTGCTGCTTGATCTGCAAACCATTCGCTATTCATTGGGGACAGGTTCTTCCATATTTATTCCTAGCGATAATCCCCGCAGCCCCGGCCCTTCTCAACATAATAAAATCAATCAGTTTCTTCTTCACTTTCCTCCTAAAAACAAGTGGAAAACACAAACTTGCGGCCTGGCTTTGTTCCTGCCTTTGATTCGCTGACCTCTGCGTTCTTTGTAGTGTTCCCTTTTATAAAAGTATATTATAGGCACACAGAGCGCAGGTTACCGGGGGGGGGGATATCAGAACTCATCAAGGGCAGGAAGAATCCTATTAGGTGAGTCTGGGACGTGAAACAATACAGAAAACAAAAAGGCATTTTGTATTGTACAGGTATGGGATCCCTTATCCGGAAGCCCGTTATCCAGAGAGTTCCGAATTATAGAAAGGCCATCTCCCATAGACTCCATTATAAGCAAATAATTCTAATTTTTAAAAATGATTTCCTTTTTCTCTGTAATAATAAAACAGTACCTGTACTTGATCCCAACTAAGATATAATTACCCCTTATTGGGGGCAGAACAGCCCTATTGGGTTTATTTAATGGTTAAATGATTCCCTTTTCTCTGTAATAATAAAACAGTACCTGTACTTGATCCCAACTAAGATATAATTACCCCTTATTGGGGGCAGAACAGCCCTATTGGGTTTAATTAATGGTTAAATGATTCCCTTTTCTCTGTAATAATAAAACAGTACCTGTACTTGATCCCAACTAAGATATAATTACCCCTTATTGGGGCAGAACAGCCCTATTGGGTTTATTTCATGGTTAAATGATTCCCTTTTCTCTGTAATAATAAAACAGTACCTGTACTTGATCCCAACTAAGATATAATTACCCCTTATTGGGGCAGAACAGCCCTATTGGGTTTATTTCATGGTTAAATGATTCCCTTTTCTCTGTAATAATAAAACAGTACCTGTACTTGATCCCAACTAAGATATAATTACCCCTTATTGGGGCAGAACAGCCCTATTGGGTTTATTTAATGGTTAAATGATTCCCTTTTCTCTGTAATAATAAAACAGTACCTGTACTTGATCCCAACTAAGATATAATTACCCCTTATTGGGGGCAGAACAAGCCTATTGGGTTTATTCAATATTTAACTGATTTTGAGCAGACTTAAGGTATGGAGATCCAAATTATGGAAAGATCCCTTATCTGGAAAGTCCCAAGTCCCAAGAAATCTGTATAACAGGTCCCATACCTGTACAAAAAATACATATTTTATCTAAATAGTTAAATGGGCCCCATAGTGAAAATTAGCAAAACTTTGCAAAGATTTGCAAAATACGGAAAATGGTGTCGTTTTGTGTGAAAAAAATTGTTGCGTGCAACTTTTTTTGTCTAATTTTCCTGCAGCAAACTTTTTCGCCTGTTTCGCGAAATTATTTTTATTATTATTAACATTTATTTATAAAGCGCCAACATATCCCGCAGCGCTGTACAATAAGTGGGTTCCATACATTGGACATACAGAGTAACATATACAGCAATCAGTAACCGATACAAGAGGTGAAGAGGGCCCTGCCCTAAAGAGCTTACACTCTACAAGTAAAGCGCCAACATACCCCGCAGCGCTGTACAATAAGTGGGTTACATACATTGGACATACAGAGTAACATATAAAGCAACCAATAACCGATACAGGAGGTGAAGAGGGCCCTGCCCAAAAGAGCTTACAATCTACAAGGAATTACTGCATTTCACACATTGGACATACAGAGTAACATATAAAGCAACCAATAACCGATGCAGGAGGTGAAGAGAGCCCTGCCCAAAAGAGCTTATAATCTATGCCTGGAGAATAATTTTGCTCATCACTAATTACACATTAAAAAATAATATGAACAACTCCCTGAATATGTTTCTCTATCCAAACCCATTCTATAGGGACGCCAAAGCCTCAGCATCACAGCTACTAATCTACTAACTAACCAACTAACCAACTAACTAACAGCAGCCTTTATATTCCTTCCATGTTCATATGAGAATAAGGAAGAATACAAGAGAAAACAGGACTCCGGTTAATAAGGAATAAAGGTAACGTATGTGATTTCCCTGCAGTGGGAATGGAAAGCTTCCCAGTTTCCGGGATCGGGGGCTTTTAGTTATCTCTGGGGGGCCAAGGTGATGCAATTAGGAGAGTCAAAGGTTGACAGCAATTATTACACAGCAGCTGTTTTAGTGCTATTGCCTCGGCGGTGATGGTTGGGAGATGGCAGGGGGCACAGGGAGGGAAGGTATTTGGTTTTCCTAATTATTGTGGGATATTCTCCGGCTTCCTGAGTGTTCAGATTAACCTTCAGTGGAGCCTTTAATGTTCATCTGGCAGTTTGGGACCTGTGTTCTCTAACAACCCCCCCACCATTCATTATATAGGAACATGCCTGTGTGTAACTGGGATAGGTCTTATCTATCATGGGAAGCAATGTGAGCTGTGTCAAAGGCAAATTTCACAGAAACGACAATATTATTTTCTTTATAATTGTAATTCTAAGCAGCTTTTTAATTGATCTTCATTATTTATTCTTTATAGTTTTTTTTAATTATTATTTCATTATTATATTCTTATAACTCCTTGTAGTTTTCAAATGGGAGCAGCCAGAAATCCATTGCTCTATTGAGGCTACAGTTTTATGGTTATTGTTACTTTTTATGAATTATTTTTCTATTCAGTCCCTCTCCTATTCATATTCCTGTCCCTCATTCAAACAACTCCCTGGTTGCTAAGGTATTTTGCACCCTAGCAACCAGATCACTGCTGAAACTTCAAACTGGAGTGCTGCAGACTTTTTGAATTATTTGCCTTTTTCTTCAAAGTCTGAAGTTTTTAAATGGGGGTCACTGACCCCAGCAGCAAAAAAACTATTTTGCTCTGTGAGGCTACTGTATTAATGGTATTGTTACTTTTTGTAACTTTCCTTTCTATTCAGCTCCTATTCATATATCAGTCTCTTATCCAAACCACTCCCTGGTTGCTTAAGTAACAGACCATAGCAACCAAATAGCTGCCTTTCTTGTTTCATTTCATTGGTTTCATTTAGCATCTGTTTTGGGAAAATATTAATTTAATAAACACTGTCTGCATTGGCCCCAGGAATGAACCTATTGTTGGCCCAGGGGCCACATGATCACAACTTTATTTGGTCATACTGGGCAATGATCCAATCTTATCAAACAAGCTGATCTTTCCATGTATGGCCAATGTTATTCTTTATATACACAGTAGTTGGGCTCATTTATCAACACTGGGCAAATTTGCCCAGGGGCAGTAACCCATAGCAACCAATCAGTGTTTGGCTTTTTTCAGCCAGCTGCAGGTAGAACAATTAATGTAACAATTTGATTGGTTACCATGGGTTACTGCCCATGGTCAAATTTGCCCAGTGTTGATAAATGACCCCCATAGTGTATAATTAGATTGAGATACCCTGGTCTATAGCAGTGGGGCAGAAGTCCCTTGTTTCACTGACCATCATTATACCCATGCCATTTACTATGGTTACTAAACCTGAGCTACAAGCACAGATGAGGCAGTCTTTGGGGCACATTTACTAACCCACGAACGGGTCGAAATGAGTCCGATTGCGTTTTTTTCGTAATGATCGGTATTTTGCGATTTTTTCGTATTTTTTGCGATTTTTTCGGCTTCTTTACGAATTTTTCGTTACCAATACGATTTTTGCGTAAAAACGCGAGTCGGAACTTTTCCAATTCGGGTCGGATTCGTGGGTTAGTAAATCAGCCCCTTTGGGTCGGGGGGAATGGATGGGATCAAGGATGCAAGTCTTAGGGGCAAATTTATCAAAATGCGAGTTTACAGCTTTATACATAAAAACTCACAAACATCCTATTCATTCCTATGGGATTTATAGAAGTGTATTTATCAAATGGTGAGTTCTAACTGTCACCCATCGATAAATACACTTCTTATAATCCCATAGGAATGAATAGGATGTGGGTGAGTTCTTAGGGCTGATTCACTAAAGTGCGTTAAAACATGCGTTATGTATAGCATGCGTTAAAATTTTTATCGCGTCAAATTTTTTGCGTCTTAACGCACGATTCACTAAAAGGATATTTGCATTAATTTATGTGCGTATCGCGCGTTATTTTAGTTGCAAAGACTATTTTCATGCGGTATTTGACGGAACGAGCGCTAATCAACGCGCCGCGTATAAATAGTTATATATATATAAAAAACGCACGCCATGTTAGCCATACACGCCAATACTTACGGAAAATTACTGTACTGAAAATGCCAATTTCCCTGCAAACTGGCGGCTGCGTCACTCTGGGGCCAACACAGACTTGAATAAATCCCACTGCCAAAAGCTCATTTACTGTACTTTTCTATAATTACCGCCTGCAACAAGTAGGGGTTAATTTACGCACAGACTAATGCGATATTTAGCGCGTCTAAGTGTTTGTGAATCATGCGTTAGTATTCATTTCTGCGCAAAATTCAACGCATGCGATATGCGACTTAACGCACGCGGTAATACTGTGGCGAATCGCACTTTAATTTTCGCGTCTATTTTAAAGCAAAAAAGCATGCGATAAAAATGAACGCACTTTAGTGAATCATCCCTTTTATGTATTAAGCTCTAAACTCACATTTTGATAAATCTGCCCGTTAGTCCCACCGGCCCTCCTACTTATGAAAATGGGCCCCATGAAGCAGCCAACACACGTTTTTCACACTAAATTCCATGCTATTTCTGCATAACAAAGTGCACAAGTGTCTCAGGTGGAACAAGTGTATTTGAAGACCTAGAACAAAACGTTGGATCCCTGCCACGTTCCTATCTGGCACATCTCTCCTTCTCCCATTTACATTCCAGCCCCTTCAGTCCAATTCTAGGAACCAACTCTGATTACCTTTTCTTCATTTCTTAATCGGGAATGTTTATATACATTGCTGTAGGCCGCCGCGTCTCGGTCAGTGGGAACTAATGTCATGATATAAACATTTCCCTGATCTAAAGCAGCTCATATCAAATGAACCAACCAATCATGTCCTCCCTTATTTCATTTCCCCCATTAAAGGGCAACGCACACGTGCTATTGGTGTCAGTGATCCCCTGGCTGCAGTTTGGCACCGGGATGCATTCGCTCACATTTCGACACAACGGTAATAGCTGCACATTAATTGTGGCCTCAACAGAATAGGGGCAACTAAACCAGCACAAATATTGTTACAAATATGGTCCCTATAGTGACCTTGCCTCCCGCCATAGATACATACATTGGCATAATAAAGTAACATCCCTTCATATACAGTATATAATGGTACAGCGAACAAAATGATACCCTTGCACATCTATTGGTGCTATAGAAAAAATCAGTGGCAAAGACTTCTATCATATATATCAATTGAATGACCCAGCACCTATACACACAATAATCAGACAATATCAGTTTTTTGTAGTGATGGGCAAAATGTTTCGCCAGGCATGGATTCGTGGCGAAATTCCGCATTTCGCCATTGGCGGATTGTTTCCCGTAACGGATGAAAAAATTTGCCACGGAAAAATTCGACGCACGTCCAAAAATTGTCGCCGGGGTCAAAAAAGGATAGCCGCGGGCGACAAAAGAATAGCCGCAGGCGACAAAAGAATAGCCGTGCGACAAAATAATAGTCGCGGGCGTCAAAAGAATAGCCGTGCGACAAAATAATAGCCATGGGCGACAAAACAATAGCCGCGGGCCACAAAAGAATAGCCCCGGGCGACAATTTTTTGTCGCCGCATGACATTTTCACCGTTTCGCAAAAATGGATTCGTGGCGAAAACGGATTCGCGGCGAATTTCCACGTTTCGCCATTGGTGGATTGTCTCGCGGATCGGATGAAAAAATTTGCCGCACGTCCAAGAATTATCACCGGGGTCAAAAAAGAATAGTCGCGGGCATCAAAAGAATAGCCGCACAACAAAATAATAGCCGCGGGTGACAAAAGAATAGCCGTGCGACAAAAGAATAGCTGCGGGCGACAAAATAATAGCCGTGCCACAAAATAATAGCCGCGGGCAACAATTTTTTGTTGCTGCATGACATTTTCACCATTTCCTGAATTTTTCGCCGTTTCACGAATTTTTCGCCATTTCACATATCTTTTGAAAGATTTGCGAATTTTTTGGCCAAGTGAAACGGAACAGATTCGCTCATCGCTAGTTTTTTTTGTTTGTTGCTATGGCCCCACTTATCTAAAGTTTAAGGACCGATGCCCCTGCTGCTCTCCCATTCTTAGGAGGCCAATGGGACATCAGGAGGAGATGACTACATACAAAGTCAGGTCATTCGTTGGCTGTTAAGGGCATTTTGCCACCATTGTCTTTATTATATGTAATATTAATGGTTATTAGTTCCCTTACGTCTGCATCGTATGGAGCTGCCTTCTGTAATTGAATCCAACCCATTTGTGCTCTTCTACTGCAGCTAAAAAATCAGAGACAAATGTGTCTCCTAAATGACGGAATCCCAACATGATCTGAATGTGTTTCTATTCCAGTCGGTATCCTCAGCTGTTGAAAGATGACCCCCCCCCCCCCCCCATTAGAGTTAATTAGGGACCAAAAAAACTTTCTAAATATTATTTCTCACTATGGATGTTGCGTCATCAGTACACGGAACATATGCGGAGGGATAGTAACCAATAATGAAAATGTGATGGGACGTTACGTGATGAAAACACATGTAAACTATGGCTGGCTGCAAAATGGCTACGATTAAAGTCCATATAGCACCTATATAACACCCCCAAACAGTCTGTCTTTGAAAATCCAATTCTTCCAAGCCCACTTTACTTCTGTTCTTGGTTCTGTTTAATATGAACATATACTTGCACATATATTCAGGACATGATACTACAGGACATGTGTTCCCCACTTGTAGAAGCCAATAGAAACCCAGGGCAGTTAGCTTTTACTAGTCTAGTACAAGTCGAATAATGAAAATAGACCTCTGGGTTATTGGGTTATTGGGCATGGGTTATAGAACTGTGCTATATAAAGCTCCAACATACTCATATATTCATTTAAGTTCATGTTTCCGTGAAGCTAAAAGTCTATGCCAAGGTCCCAGATACTGGACTTCTGAACATTTTCCAGCAAAGAAGGATGGACATAACCAGGTTGTACAACATTAAGGTTGTAGGAAGGTTGCAAGGGATCATATATGGAAACCTTTACCAAAGGAGTAATAAACACATAGTTAAGCCTTGCTTTATTCATGGATAGACACAGGACAAAATTATACGTATTCCATTTTGGAGCATTCACCCCAAGAATTACAGAAAGGCCATCTGCCATAGGCTCCATTTTAATCAAATAATTCATATTTTTAAAAATGGTTTCCTTTTTGTCTGTAATAATAAAACAGTACCTGTACTTGATCCCAACTAAGATATAATTACCCCTTATTGGGGGCAGAACAGTCCTATTGGGTTTATTTAATGGTTAAATGATTCCCTTTTCTCTGTAATAATAAAACAGTACCTGTACTTGATCCCAACTAAGATATAATTACCCCTTATTGGGGGCAGAACAGCCCTATTGGGTTTATTTCATGGTTAAATGATTCCCTTTTCTCTGTAATAATAAAACAGTACCTGTACTTGATCCCAACTAAGATATAATTACCCCTTATTGGGGGCAGAACAGTCCTATTGGGTTTATTTAATGGTTAAATGATTCCCTTTTCTCTGTAATAATAAAACAGTACCTGTACTTGATCCCAACTAAGATATAATTACCCCTTATTGGGGGCAGAACAGCCCTATTGGGTTTAATTACTGTTTAAATATTTTATTAGCAGACTTAAGGTAGGGGGATCCGAATTACGGAAAGACCCCTTATCCGGAAAACCCCAGGTCCTGAGCATTCTGGATAACAGGTCTCATACCTGTATTACCTGCTATCGGCTGTGCTTGATTCATGAAGGGAGGGCTTCACAAACATCATCCACAACCCACATTTTTCTTTGCAAGACTTATGATATTATCCTACAGTTATGATATAAATAAAATCCAGGTACAGTAGCAGAATGGAAACAGACACATTAGTCTCCATCTCAACTAGAAGGTAGGTTTGGCTGACTTTTTCCTCCCCCCCCCCCCCAAAAAAAAAAAACCAAGTTCAAATTCCATTCACATATTTTGAGGCTTATTATGCTTATGAAAAGAAATGATTACTCTGAATTATCCTCTAAAATATAATCACATTCTCATGTGCGGGAAAAAACAACCCCTCACATCTGGATACAATGCCGAGAGTTTCCCCCACATCTCTGAAACCCTCGCTCTCCTGTTTAGTCCAACAAACTCTGCACCTCAAGGTTTTTATTAGACAAGAAGGGAAACATTTCTCATGAAATGAATTTATCCTGTTTTCTGGTTCCTCAGATGAGTATTTTGGTTTCTTAATTCACAGATTAAATGGATTCGGTCATGATTTTTATGGGGCACTTTTTATCTCAAAATGACACTGTTACACAGCAAATAATTCCCTCTGCCATTTAACATTTTATTCTTGTACCAACAAATGTATTTGTAGCTGTAATATTGGTGTGTAGGCGCCATCTCAGTGCATTGTGCCTGAGTCTGAGCTTTCAGCCAGCGCTACACATTAGAACTGCTTTCAGCTAACCTATTGTTTCTCCTACTCCCATGTAACTGGAGGAGTCCCAAGCCGGACTTGGATTTCTTACTATTGAGTGCTATTCTGATACCTACTGGGAGCTGCTATCTTGCTCCCTTCCCATTGTTCTTCTAATGGTTAAATGATTCCCTTTTCTCTGTAATAATAAAACAGTACCTGTACTTGATACCAACTAAGATATAATTACCCCTTATTGGGGGCAGAACAATCTTATTGGGGTTATTTAATGGTTAAATGATTCCCTTTTCTCTGTAATAATAAAACAGTACCTGTACTTGATCCCAACTAAGATATAATTACCCCTTATTGGGGGCAGAACAGCCCTATTGGGTTTATTTCATGGTTAAATTATTCCCTTTTCTCTGTAATAATAAAACAGTACCTGTACTTGATCCCGACTAAGATATAATTACCCCTTATTGGGGGCAGAACAGCCCTATTGGGTTTATTTCATGGTTAAATGATTCCCTTTTCTCTGTAATAATAAAACAGTACCTGTACTTGATCCCAACTAAGATATAATTACCCCTTATTGGGGGCAGAACAATCCTATTGGGTTTATTTAATGGTTAAATGATTCCCTTTTCTCTGTAATAATAAAACAGTACCTGTACTTGATCCCAACTAAGATATAATTACCCCTTATTGGGGGCAGAACAATCCTATTGGGTTTATTTAATGGTTAAATTATTCCCTTTTCTCTGTAATAATAAAACAGTACCTGTACTTGATCCCAACTAAGATATAATTACCCCTTATTGGGGGCAGAACAGCCCTATTGGGTTTATTTAATGGTTAAATGATTCCCTTTTCTCTGTAATAATAAAACAGTACCTGTACTTGATCCCAACTAAGATATAATTACCCCTTATTGGGGGCAGAACAATCCTATTGGGTTTAATTCATGTTTTATTGATTTTTTAGTAGATTTAAGATAGGGAGATCCAAATTACGGAAAGACCCCTTTTTCCAGGATACCCTTGGTCCCAAGCATTCTGGATAACAGGTCCTATACCTGTACTCATTCAGCTTAGAGAAACCTTGAACATATGCCAGGCACATTATACAAGCAGGTTAAATATTTCAGGAAGCTTCCAAGTCATCTTCTCTGTTGGACT